>NC_086320.1:223745774-223849025 GCF_036172605.1 Pelobates fuscus | reverse complement strand
TTGATTGTTCTTCCTATAGAGGAAAGATAGACTTGCCCAAAAGCTTTTTCATGGCTAGGACAAGCTCTTATAGAGAGAGGTAATGTACTTCTGAAAAGGAATATTGGTGGTCCAATATGGGAAATACTGTAATTCATGTGTTTAGTAATCATAAGCATTTGCTTATTGCCACATTACTGATGTACTGTTTATTGAAATATTAATATCAACTTTTGATTACTATACATTGGAAGTTATTTATGCATTTGATAATCCCAGGACCATCCATTTGGATGGTGGTCCTGCAGTTACTGCAAAGGAAACCTAAAACTGGGCAACCACATTTGGGTTACTTTGGGATTTCAGTGCCCCAACCACCCCCAAAGTAGTGGGGTTGTGGTCTGGGAAAATGCTGAGGTTAAATGATTATTAACCAAGTTACCAGTTGCTTGCCCCACACAGTGGTATCTATTTAATCTCAGTCTGGTGTTCAAACAGTTTTTCTTACGATACGTCGTGAGTTTATATCCACAACTGCATTTTGCTTTGTGGTAACAAATTGAAAGCCTGGCATTGTAATACGTGTATGGACATGCTTATAACAAAGCATTGTCCCTCTCCTCATATAGTTGGTCATTAACAGGCACTTTGATGCAATGTGTCTACCAACCAGGGGGCGGACTGAGAACCCTCAGGGCCCCCGGGCAAAATAAATCAAGGCCCCCTTACAGGCCCCACCCATACTCCGCAGCAAGCGCCACCCATGTCCCACCTCCATGCACCGCCTCCAGCCACACCCTACACAATCTTTAGACACAAGGAACAAAAGTGCAATACTCCCTTCGAGGCCCCAGTAGAGACTACAATTGAGGGCTACTGGGCCATGGATGGGGGTCTTTCTAGCAGAGGCTATCTCAGTGTCCTTTAGAGAGTGTGTTCGAAAGAATCCCCTCCAGGCCCTATTAGAGACTACAATGGAGTCTAATAGGCTTGGAAGGGGGTCTTTCTAACAGAGGCCATCTCAGTGTCCCTGCTGGAAACAGTCGCCTCCGGGTCCCAGTAGAGACTACAATTGAGGGCTAATGGGCCATGGAGGGGGGGAGCATTCTAGCAGAGGCTATCTCAGTGTCCTTTAGAGAGTGTGTTAGAAAGAATTTCCTCCAGGTCCCATTAGAGACTACAATGGAGTCTAATGGGGCCTGGAGGGGGGTCTCTCCAACACTCTGGTTCCTATTCACAATATAGCAACACAACATAGCTCGCTGATACCTAGGCCAAGTTGGCTCCTCTTACCTTAATTACTGTTGCTGGCTGGCAGTCTGTGGGCTTGCTGGAAGGCTGTGGGCTTACTGGCTGCGGCTGGCAGGCTGTTGGCTTGCTGGCAGGCTGTGGGCTTGCTGGCTACTGCCGTCAGGCTGTGGGCTTGCTGGCTGTGGCTGGCAGGCTGTGGCTTGCTGGCTGGCAGGCTGTGGCTTGCTGGCTGCGGTTGGCAGGCTGTGGGCTTGCTGGCTGTAAGCCTAACTGGTGGCCTGTGGGCTGGCTGGCTGGCCAGCCTGTGGGCTGGCTGGCCTGTAGGCTGGCTCGCTTGCTGGCTACTGGGGCACTTGTAGATTATTTAAAGAAATAATCCATGCACAATAACCACTACTGCTCCGTGTAGTCGTTATGGTGCCAGGAGGGCCGGCCCCCCCCTCCCAGAGTAAGTAGTCAAACCGTTTAAGAACAGTTTGACAACTTACCTGGGGTCTGCTGGGATATGAGGCTGTAGTAGGGTATAGGAGCAGTGGTGCAATATGTAAGGGGTGCAGTGTGTGTGAAAGGTTCAGTGTGTGTGAGGGTGTATGTGTGAATGTGTAGGGTGTGTGGGGCAATGTGTGTATGAGGGGCTGTGTATTTGTGTGGCAATGTTAGTATGGGGGGCTGTGTGTGTATGGGTGGGCAGTGTATGTGTGGTGTGTGTGTGTGTGTGTGTGTGTGAGGCAATGTGTGTAAATGTGTATGGTGTGTGTGGGTATGGGGGCAGTGTGTGAATGTGTATGGTGTGTGGGGGCAGTGTGTTTATGGGGCTAGAGTTCACTCTCACCACTGCGACCACCAGGAATCCCTGGTGGTTACAGTGTTGAGAGTGAACTCTAGCCCGTAGCTCCAGGGCTAGAGTTTACTCTCGCAAGAGCCGTAATGTTGCCGTGGTAACCAAGGCAACGATCTGTGCTCGCGCAAGAAGGACCCAGAGGAGCTGCAGCCTGAGCTCCTGGGTCCTCTCTTCCTCCCTCCCCTGCTGGCTGCCCGCACGGTGCCTGCGGACAGGGGAGGGGGCAATTGCCCTCCTCTTACACCCCCCTCCCCCTCTTCTTACCCCCCCTCCCCCCTCTTCTTACCCCCTTCTTACTCCCCCCTCTTCTTACTCCCCCCTCACTCTCTTCTTACCCCCCTTCTTACTCTCCCCCTCTTCTTACTCCACCTTCTTACTCTCCCCCTCTTCTTACTCCCCCCTCCCCCCTCTTCTTACTCCCCCCTCTTCTTACTCCCCTCCCCCCTCTTCTTAACCCCTCCCCCCTCTTCTTACTCCCCCTACCCCCTCTTCTTACCCCTCCCCCCTCTTCTTACCCCCTTCCTCTTTTTACTCCCCCTCCCCCTCTTCTTACCCCCTTCTTACTCTCCCCCTCTTCTTACTCCACCTTCTTACTCTCTCCCCTCTTTCTTACTCCCCCCTCCCCCTCTTCTTACTCCCCTCCCCCCTCTTCTTAACCCCTCCCCCCTCTTCTTACTCCCCCTACCCCCTCTTCTTACCCCTCCCCCCTCTTCTTACCCCCTTCCTCTTCTTACCCCCCTCCACCCTCTTCTTACTCCCCTCTCCCCCTCTTCTTACTCCCCACTCTTCCCTCCCCCTCTTCTTACTCCCCCCTCCCCCTCTTCTTACTCCCCCTTCCTCTTTTTACTCCCCCTCTTCTTACCCCCTTCTTACTCCCCCCCTTCCTTCTTCCTCCCCCACTCTTCTTGCCCCCTTCTTACTCCCCCCTCTCTCTTCTTACTCCCCCTCTCTCTTCTTACCCCCCTCCCTCTCTCTTCTTACCCCCCCTCCCTCTCTCTTCTCACCCCCCCTCCCTCTCTCTTCTTACCCCCCTCCCTCTCTCTTCTTACCCCCCTCCCTCTCTCTTCTTACCCCCCCTCCCTCTCTTATTACCCCCTCCCTCTCTTCTTACCCCCCTCTCTCTTCTTACCCCCCCTCCCTCTCTCTTCTTACACCCCTCTCTCTCTTCTTACACCCCCCTTCATCTTACACCCCTCTCCCTCTCTCTTCTTACCTCCCCTCCCTCTCTTCTTACCCCCCTCCCTCTCTCTTCTTACACCCCCCTCTCTCTTCTTACACCCCCTCTCTCTTCTTACACCCCCTCCCTCTTCTTACCCCCCTCCCTCTCTTCTTACCCCCCTCCCTCTCTCTTCTTACACCCCCCTCCCTCTCCTTACACCCCCTCCCTCTCTCTTCTTACACCCCTCCCTCCCTCTTCTTACCCCCCTCCCTCTCTCTTCTTACCCCCCCTCCCTCTCTCTTCTTACCCCCCCCTCCCTCTCTTCTTACCCCCTCCCTCTCTCTTCTTACACCCCCCCTCCCTCTCTCTTCTTACACCCCCCTCCCTCTCTCTTCTTACACCCCCCTCCCTCTCTCTTCTTACACCCCTCCCTCTCTTCTTACCCCCTCCCTCTCTCTTCTTACCCCCTCCCTCTCTCTTCTTACACCCCCCCTCCCTCTCTTCTTACACCCCCCCTCCCTCTCTCTTCTTACACCCCCCTCCCTCTCTCTTCTTACACCCCCCTCCCTCTCTTTTCTTACACCCCCTCCCTCTCTCTTCTTACACCCCCTCCCTCTTCTTACCCCCCTCTCCCTCTTCTTACCCCCTCTCTCTTCTTACACCCCCTCCCTCTCTCTTCTTACACCCCTCTCCCTCTCTCTTCTTACACCCCCTCCCTCTTCTTACCCCCCTCCCTCTCTTCTTACCCCCCTCCCTCTCTCTTCTTACACCCCCCCTCTCTCTTCTTACACCCCCCTCCCTCTCTCTTCTTACACCCCTCCCTCTCCTTACACCCCCCTCCCTCTCTCTTCTTACACCCCTCCCTCCCTCTTCTTACCCCCTCCCTCTCTCTTCTTACCCCCCCTCCCTCTCTCTTCTTACACCCCCCCTCCCTCTCTCTTCTTACACACCCACTCCCTCTCTCTTCTTACACCCCCCTCCCTCTCTCTTCTTACACCCCCCTCCCTCTCTCTTCTTACACCCCCTCCCTCTTCTTACCCCCTCCCTCTCTTCTTACCCCCCTCCCTCTCTCTTCTTACACCCCCCCTCCCTCTCTCTTCTTACACCCCCTCCCTCTCTCTTCTTACACCCCCTCCCTCTCCTTACACCCCCCTCCCTCTCTCTTCTTACACCCCTCCCTCCCTCTTCTTACCCCCTCCCTCTCTCTTCTTACCCCCCTCCCTCTCTCTTCTTACTAGTTGCTTGCCCCCACACAGTGGAATCTATTTATTCCTATGGTACAGATGAGCATTCACAACATACCTGATGATACAATTGGTGAGACATCATATGAAATGTTACATGTTTTTTCACTGACAATCATATTTCTGCACCAGGGAGAGCTTAGAACCATTTGTTCTATTAGAGAAATTTAGGGAATTTTGTTTTCCAGCCCACCTACTGTTGGCCAGCTTGTCCTGGAGAGGGTGACTCAGAGGACTTTTACTACAGAGAACAATCAGAGCCAACAGAGAACAGTAAGTTTTGATATTTTACAACATGCTAAATACTAATAGGACACTTACAGAACCACTGACTGACACAGTGAATGCTGTTAAAGATGACAAGATAAAACAAACAGAGGACGACAGAAAAGCCACCAGAATCATAGCCACGTAACAGACTGAATCATGATCTGACATCTGATCCTGCAAATGTGAAGGAGAAGGATGAACAGACAGACGTGATACATTCACAGTTAACATGGAATGTATGAAAAATGAATCAACATCATTATCGGAAAGACTCTGGAGAAAAAAGACTGTACCTGAATTATCTTATACAGTAAGAAAAAAATGCAAAGATGCAAACAAAAGGATGCTAGAAAATTGGTTATGGTGTCCCCTTCTTACAATCTGCAGCATTATCATAACATCAACCCTAGCTGTCGTTTTAAAACTGCATTGGGATTATGTTAACAAGCAGGAAGCACCTGAGCTGAATTGGACTGCACACTATACAAATTCTGTGATCGTGACGACTGCCTCCAAGAACTATCTCAAAAGGAGAGACACAGCTCACAGTGAAATGATTGCTAATGTGACCTACACTGGTATTTCACAAGGAACCTATTGAGATCACTCCAAAAACTGATTATACATGAGAAAGATGTGATTGGACTATTACAAATCCCAATAATGGACTCAACGATAATGGCAAAGCATGCTGAAAACAGAAAAAGACGGGACAGATGCTTGTGAAAGACTTTGGATGCACCTATGGAGGTGATGCAAGAAAAGACTTTGCCATATAGTTTATCATTGAATGACTAGCGCAAACAGCCTTCTTATGCTGAAAAGAAGTGCTATGCTAATTCTGGACAGAAGATGTTTCCAGACAGAAGATGACCGGAAAAAGAAATAAAGGCTGATAACTGTCAACACCCAGCTGTTTCTCAAGATGGAACATGGTACTGAGAAAACCTGATTGACTATCAAAGCGCCTCACAGTACAAGACACAGATTGTTGCCTACAACAAAAGTGGTTAATAGGAAGGAGCAGAAGAAGAGGGATATAGATTTCCTACTGGAGTGAGAAACCATCCTGGAACAATATTCTGTAGCAATGAACTTTACAATGACATTTGGTGGCATATGAATTTGAATTCGGCAGAAACACATCAATTAACGAAAGAAACCTTGATGCAATGAATAAATAATAACAAGACCTGCCTACTAAGAGCAGATGCCCTGCCAAGAGAATGGAATATAAAAGGCCAGCAAAATCTTTCGGAAACCTGACATCACGGGACACTTGTACTAAAGCACGATTTGCAGCTTTTCTTAAACTCTACATATTATGTACATACCTGATGTCACGGTAATATACCCCAACACACAAGAACAGTCCAGATAGTCTAGAGGCAAGAAAACAAGATACGTCTTACCGGACCTTAGAATGCCAGACTTAGACGAGTACAAGAAAAGACAGAGTCCAGAACAAGCCGAGGTCAAGGGAACAGAGAGACAGCATAAAGTAGAACAAGCCAAGGACTGGTACACAGGAGAGCAAACCGGCGGACTAGACAAGCAAGGATAAAGAGAAAGCGGAGTCAGGAACAAAGCCAAGGTCAAGCACCAAAAAAACCAACTGAACAATACAAGCACTAAAGGGAACTGAACAGAAACCACGATAGGGCAAGGTACTAGGGAACAGGTGAGTATAAATACCCTAGAGTTCACTTTGATTGGCCCCTGTCATATCCACGCCCCCAAAACGTGAGTGTATGGGGAATGTGGCATGACAGGGGCCAATGGGAGACCGTTTCAAATTTCGGCTCCCACTGTCCCTTTAAGAGCGCACCCGAGACACGCGGCGCGCTCTTAGGGTCAGGCGGGACACGTGACCGCTTCTCACAGTCACTGCCCGCCTTCTTGATTTCGCCGTCGGATGAGCCGCGCGCGGCTCGTGCAGAAGCAGGGCCGCACACGGCGAGAAGAGAGGACCCCGGCCGGAGAGGGTAATTACTGCTACAGTACCCCCCCCGAAGACACGCCCGGGCGGGGAGGGCCAGGCCCTGCAGGAAAGCGAGAATGGAACGAACGCACAAGGAACGCACAAGGCAAGGAGCGTGAACAGCATCAGCGGAAATCCAACTGCGTTCCTCAGGCCCATAGCCCTTCCAATGTACCAGATATTGGAGGCGACCCCAAAGAAAAACGAGAGTCGAGTATAGCAGCAGCAGTATAGCAGCCACTTCAAATTCCTCATGACCCTCCACAGAAACTGGAGGGGGAGGAGGAACATGCCGGGTATAACGGTTGCACACGAGGGGTTTTAACAAGGAGGTATGAAAGACGTTAGGAATACGTAGATTCCTAGGATGATCCAAGGCATATGAAACAGGATTAACCACATGTAAGATACGAAAAGGACCAATAAAACGAGGAGCCAACTTCATAGAAGGCGCACGAAGGCGAATATTGCGAGTGGAAAGCCAAATCCAGTCCCCAACGGCATAGGATGGAGCCGCCCTGCGATGCTTGTCTGCCTGAACCTTCTGGCGAGCAGCGGAATCCACCAAAGAACGCTGAACCTGCTCCCAAGTAGTACGTAAACCAGCCAAATGTTCATCCAGAACTGGCATGCCCTGTAAGGAGAATGCAGCTGGAAGAACAACGGGATGCCGCCCATAAATAACGTCAAAAGGGCTCTTACTGGAGGATTCATGAGCAGCGTTATTACGAGCAAACTCAGCCCAAGGAAGAAGGTCAGCCCAATTGTTCTGATGGTGGGATACGAAACAACGAAGATACTGCTCTAGTGATTGGTTGGCACGTTCAGCAGCTCCATTAGAGACTGGGGGTGGTAAGCGGAAGAAAACGAGAGAGAAATACCCATCTCTGAACAAAAGGCTTTCCAGAATCTGGAAATAAACTGGCTACCCCTATCGGACACGATCGAAGTGGGAATATCATGCAACCGAAACACCTCCCTGGCGAAGACAGAGGCAAGTTCCTTGGATGAGGGCAACTTGACAAGAGACACAAAATGAGCCATCTTAGAAAAACGATCCACTATCATCAGGACGACAGTTTTACCATTCGAAGGGGGCAATTCAACAATAAAATCCATGGATAGATTGGACCAAGGCCTCTCGGGTATGGGCAACGGATGCAAAAACCCACAAGGAACTCTGTGGGAGGACTTCATACTGGCACAAGTAGTACAAGCATGTACGTAATCGGTGACGTCCTTGCGTAAGGAAGCTCACCAGAAATATCTAGAAACTGCTGATAATGTTTTAGAAATACCAGGGTGTCTAGCAGTTTTTGTGTCATGATACAATGACATAATGTCCCGTCTCTCGGGAACATCAACGAACAGTTTATCAGCAGGCCTCTCTCCAGGTGCCATGTTTTGTTTAGCCTGTATAGCTTGTAAGAGGGAAGAAGAAATAGATAGAACAGTAGTAGCTATTATTCTGTCGGGGGCAATGACAGTGGTAACATCGATTTCTAGTTTGTCAGCAGTTTCGAATTGTCTGGACAGAGCGTCTGCTTTAGTGTTATGATCACCTGGTCTGTATGTGATTATGTAATTGAAACGAGATAAAAACAGAGACCACCTGGCCTGCCTAGAAGACAATCTTTTTGCTTCACTAAGGTAGTAAAGGTTTATGTGATCCGTAAAAATGAGGATGGGATTCTTAGTACCTTCTAGTAGATGTCTCCATTCCTTGAGTGCTAAAATGATAGCAAGGAGTTCTCGATTACCTACATCATAATTCTTTTCTGCTTTGGACATCTGTCTGGAAAAGAAGCCACAAGGATGCAATGGCTTTTCAGGTGAATCTCTTTGAGACAAGACGGCACCTACCCCTATATCAGAAGCATCGACTTCAAGAATAAAGGGTAAAGAAGGGACAGGATGCTGTAAAATAGGGGCAGAAGCGAATGAAGCTTTCAGGAATTCAAAGGCCTCAAGCGCTTCCGGTTTCCAGACATGAGTATTACCATCCTTTTTGGTCATTCTGGTTATAGGTGCTACAATGGCAGAAAACCCTTTAATAAAGCGCCTATAATGATTTGAAAAAAACAGAAAACGCTGAATGGCTTTCAAACCCTGAGGTAGAGGCCATTCCATGATAGCAGAAAGTTTCTTGGGATCCATACGAAAACCCTTTGCAGAGATTATATAACCCAAGAATTGGACTTCTGATTGATCAAATTAACATTTTTCGAGTTTACAATATAGACCGTTAACAAGAAGAGTCCTCAAAACTAATTTAACATGCATGTGATGAGTATGTAAATCAGTTGAATATATTAATATGTCGTCCAAGTACACTATTACGAATGTGTGTACCGTGTTTCCCCGAAAATAAGACCTACCCTGAAAATAAGCCCTAGCTGAATTTTCGAGGTGGGCTGCAATATAAGCCCTACCCCGAAAATAAGACCTAGGCATTTTACCTTTGCGGCCCGGCGGGACTTCCTTCTTCTATGAGGAGGAGGAGCGTTGCGGGCCGCGGCATCGCGCAGCGTGATGACGACGTGCGCAGCGTGATGACGACGTGCGCAGCACCGTCAGTCTGCCTTCACGGATCTTCAGCGGAAGGATCCATTCCGGGCGGTGAGGCACCCAGTGGTCGGACTCTTTGAACTGTGAGTAGATACCGGTATTTTATGTCTGGGACTTAATTAATTAAAGGGGGGGGGGGGGGAATTAATTAAAGGGAGGGTGAATTAATTAAAGGGGGGGAGGATTAATTAAAGGGGGGTGGATTAATTAAAGGGGGGTGGATTAATTAAAAGGGTGGTGGATTAATTAGAGGGGGTGGATTAATTAGAGGGTGGTGGATTAATTAGAGGGCGGTGGATTAATTAAAGGAGAGGTGGATTAATTAAAGGGGTGGTGGATTAATTAGAGGGGGGGTGGATTAATTAGGGGGGGTGGATTAATTAGAGGGGGTGGATTTATTAAAGGGGGTGGATTAATTAGAGGGGTGGATTAATTAGAGGGGGTGGATTTATTAAAGGAGGGGTGGATTTATTAGAGGGGGTGTATTTATTAAAGGAGGGGTGGATTAATTAGAGGGGGTGGATTTATTAGAGGGGGTGGATTTATTAAAGGGGGGTGGATTAATTAGAGGGGGTGGATTTATTAAAGGGGTGGATTTATTAAAGGGGGTGGATTTATTAAAGGAGAGGTGGATTAATTAGAGGGGGATGGATTTATTAAAGGAGGGGTGGATTAATTATAGGGGGTGGATTAATTAGAGGGGGTGGATTAATTAGAGGGGGTGGATTAATTAGAGGGGGGTTCAATGTACATACCGGTACCGTAAATAAATAAGCCCTACCCTGAAAATAAGCCCTAGTGTGTTTTTTGGGACTAAAATTAATATAAGACCCGGTCTTATTTTCGGAGAAACACGGTATGTACTCACGTAGGACATCATTAATAATTTCTTGAAAAACTGCTGGAGCATTACAAAGACCAAAGGGAATCACTGTATATTCGTAATGACCACTCCTGGTATTGAATGCGGTCTTCCATTCATGATCCTTTTTGATACGTATGAGATTGTAAGCACCCCTAAGGTCCAATTTAGTAAACATGTTTAAGTCAATCAAATAGTTCCGTGATCAAAGGTATGGGGTACGCATTTTTGACTGTGATTTTATTAAGGCCCCTATAGTCGATACAAGGCCTTAATTCGCCATCTTTCTTGGATACAAAGAAGAAACCAGCCCCTGCCGGGGAAGAGGATCTTCTTATAAATCCCTTTTCTAATGATTCTTTAATATATTCCTCCATAACAAGATTCTCTTGAGGAGACAAAGGATATATTCTCCCTTTGTGAGGCATAGCACCAGGTAGTAAATTAATAGCACACTCGTAAGGTCTGTGAGGTGGCAACTTTTCAGCCTCCCTTTTATCAAAAACAGATTTAAGAGACAAGTACTGAGGGGGTATATCAGTAGACACAGGAGGAATATTAGTAGAATTCAAAGGGGTGATTTTAACAATACAAGACTCTTGGCAAGCATCACTCCAAGATACTATTTGTCCTGACTCCCAGTCAATAGTGGGATTATGAGTACGCAACCAAGGATACCCTAACACGAGGTGAGAGGAAGGAGAAGTAATGATCTGAAAACGAATGGTTTCAGAGTGTAACACCCCTGTAGACATATGCAATGGTACAGTTTCATGTGTGATAACTGGAGAGCATAATGGTCTACCATCTATGGCCTCAACGGCCAAGAGTGTCTTCTTCTCTCTAGTGGGTATGTTATTTTCCTTAACAAAACCGGAATCTATAAAGTTTTCGGCCGCACCGGAATCAACCAGGGCTAGTATATTCCCTGCTATGCAGTTTCTTCCAAGGTGCAGGGAAACAGGGAGAAGCAATTTATTAAGAGGCAAATGTGAGGACTCTGATGTCACACCCAAGGCCTGTCTTAGGTGTGATAGTTTTCTGGACGCACGGGACATTCTTGGCCCTCCTACCACAATAAAGGCAAAGTCCCTCTTTTCTCCTATAAAGTTTTTCGGCGTCAGTAAGTTTAGCAACCCCTAAGTGCATGGGTTCCTCCTCTGACCCTTTAGATCCCTCGGGAGTTTCAGCTCTAGGTGAATTAAAGGAAACAAAGCGTCTATTTCTGGACTTGGTATATAGCCTGTCACGAATCCTGTTATCTATATCGATGAGATAGTTGATAAGGTCCTCTAAGGGTACAGGAAGATCCTTAGCTACTACCTCATCCAACATAGTTTCAGATAGGCCTTCCATGAACGCAGTAGTAAGCCCATTGTTAGTCCAATCTACCTGTGTAGCAATTGTACGGAACTGAATAGCATAATCGGCTACAGATTTAGATCCTTGCTTAATTCTCATTAACGCCCTGGCGGCATTCTTTGACCTTTTAGTCATGTCAAATGTTCTACGAAAAGCCGTGAGGAAGCTATTGAAATCATGTACCATAGGTCCATTAGCCTCCCAAATAGGATTTGCCCACTCAAGTGCTTTGTCAGTAAGCTGGTGCATAAGAAAACCCACCTTAGATCTATCAGTGGGAAATGAACGTGGATACATTTCAAAGTGGAATTCCACTTGATTAAGGAATCCCCTGCATGTCTTAGCATCCCCTCCATACCTAGGTGGAGGGGTTAGATGTGCTGAAGCATTAGGCATATTAGCTTTGTCTGGTACACGGGTTACAGGAGGCGCAGGTACAGGTCCCGGAGCTGTTCTGGATAAAAGTGTCTGCATGGCTTGAGCCATTTGATCCATACGGTGATCCTGTTCTGCAAATCTAGCCTCATGAGTGGCCATCTGTTGTCCTAAACCTGTGGGGTCCATGGCCCTATCGTAATGTCACGGTAATATACCCCAACACGCAAGAATAGTCCAGATAGTCTAGAGGCAAGAAAACAAGATACGTCTTACCGGACCTTAGAATGCCAGACTTAGACGAGTACAAGAAAAGACAGAGTCCAGAACAAGCCGAGGTCAAGGGAACAGAGAGACAGCGTAAAGTAGAACAAGCCAAGAACTGGTACACAGGAGAGCAAACCGGCGGACTAGACAAGCAAGGATAAAGAGAAAGCGGAGTCAGGAACAAAGCCAAGGTCAAGCACCAAAAAAAACAACTGAACGATACAAGCACTAAAGGGAACTGAACAGAAACCACGATAGGTACTAAGGAGCAGGTGAGTATAAATACCCTAGAGTTCACTTTGATTGGCCCCTGTCATATCCACGCCCCCAAAACATGAGTGTATGGCATGACAGGGGCCAATGGGAGACCGTGCAGAAGCAGGACCGCGCGCGGCGAGAAGACAGGACCCCGGCCGGCCCCTGGAGAGGGTAAGTACTGCTACATCTGCAAAGCAAGGAACTCCTGTATACATAAAGACAGAGACATTGATACAACAAGGAATCTGTAATGGTTCTGTTGCAGATGTGATCTATCGATGTACTCCTTGCTCTTTTGGTATAACTATACCCATCAAAACGTTAAATGGCTCCCTAGGACCATAAGCCAAGGATTCTTGCTATATTCTGGACTTCCAGGAATGTGGTGCATGGACAGAAAAATTATAATTACTAAAGCAATCATGCTATTTTTTTGGTAGAAAATAAACACTAATGTGTTAATTACAAAGGTGGATAGACTTTGTGAATATCTGAAACGCAATTGAAGATTATTGCTAAAATGCCATATGCAGCTGCAGTCTGGCCTACAAACAAATATATTAGACATAAAGTATAAGAGCATAACAGCTAATTACCCAGATGAATAATTGAACCATGATTATTAAAGATCGTATGATTGCAATAACAACTGCAATAATGAATAATGTTTAAACTCTAGAAGAAAGTGTAAAATGTTTTTATTAAATCAGAAACTACTTGAAATTCGTTTAAGTTTGCAGAGTGGTATAATTAATATAAGTGAAGTACTTCAACAGTTAAAATTTAACTGAAAGACAGGCAGGAACTTTACTTCAACTACCATAAAGTTTATTTATAATGATAAACAAACATATTCAGTGTGCCAGAGCTAAGGCCAGTCAATGGAAAGTAAAAGAGTATTATGGATTAACCCGTCCAGGTGATATACATGATTATTTTGGAAATTGATCATTTAGGTCACCGATTGCAAACTGGTGAAAAGATGTCAAAAATATAAATTCAACATCCATACCACTCTATGTATATATATTAAAATACACGTAATCAAATATTTTATCGGTTTTTCAAATACCAAGAAAATATAATTTGGTTTGTGATGATTAAATGCACATATACCTTGTGGTAATGATCCTGCCACATCTATTGATTGTTTAATCAATGCATCATGCATATGATTATTAATTCATATTCTGATTGTAACATACCCCCACTTCAACTTCAGATTCTGATATATATTATTATTTTTTTTAAAAAGCGTTAAAACCACTTATACAAAGGTAGAGCTAAAATATAAATACCTTCAATATTGTATCTGAGTGCTTTCTTTTTTTTTGTAAATCTTTCTTTATTAGAATTGTTCAAATTATAAATAGTAAGCAAGAAAGCAAATCAAGTGAAACTCGCAGGTTTCTGTCTTTAGTAAAGCAAACAGCAACTCGAGATGCGCAGATCTCTACATTAGCATCAGCAGGGAGACTCGCAGGTCTCCGAATAAGGTAGGCGCACGGTGTGCGAGATAATGGTATCATATAGGTCGACCTGTTAAGAACAGACCGGGGGTATCACATAATACAATTATACGTTGCGAGTGGATACAGTTTGTAATTAGGCATGTCATTCCCGGTACTTAATAACACACGTAGGGTAGGCTATACCCAAGGATTAGCCTGGCAGGTGTCTCGCAGGCCCCTTTCGGGTGCGAACTCGCGGGTCTTGCGTTAGGGCCTTTGGTCGAACCCTAGGGGGTAGGGAAGGAGGAGTAGCCAAAGTCGGGTTTCACGTTAATTACACCCAGTGTGTGTAACTTAGCCTCTGTGATGTAGGCGATATTGGTTACGGTCCTTATCCCCGACCCTCCCTGCAGAGCCTGCGGTTCGCGAGTGTCCCAATGTGCAAGTGTCCCGTTGTCGTCATTGACAGTGTTGTAAGCGTGTGTTGGTACGTATGACCAGAGGGTAGCGTACGTATCCGAGTTAGCACAGAATGAGTGTGGTGCCGGTCTATGTGATACATTACCGAGAGCTGTGGGCCTAAGCCGTCCATTATCGCTTGGTGAGTTGTGATAGTGCGCAATACTAAATATAAAGTATGACTCGCGGTTCCCAGGGAATGGGTATATGTCCGAGCCCCGCGATTGCTAATAGTAAATGTGTCCTGAAGGTGTAGTGAACTGTATGTACGTTCTATTTTTGTTTTTTTTGTTTTTTTTTGTGCCTTAAGGTCCGGCCTGTGTCCTCCTGGTCTCAGGGCCCTTTTGGCCTAGTGGTTGCTTGAGTGAAAGAGGGTGAGGAAGGATTAAGTGAAGAGAAAAAAAAAAAAAAAGGGGGGGGGGAGGGGGAGGATGATTAGTAGGAGGTCGGGCTGCGTCAAGTGGGGCCCACGGCGATTGCCATTCCACCAGAGGGTACCGAGGTGGTGTCTGATTGTCTATAACGAGTAATGTACGTGAACCATGGGAGCCACATTTCCAAATGTTTCGTTTCTCGGCCAGTCAGGGTAGCATGCATGCCTTCTGCCCCATGTATATCTTCGACCCTATGGATCCATTCTTTCTTAGTGGGCGGGTCGCGTTGTTTCCAATGTGCCGGTATGTTAGCTTTGGCAGCGTTGAGCAAGTGGCGTAGTATGGACCGTTTGTACATCCGGGTGGATTGTGTTGATATGTGTAGCAGGGCTAGTTCTGCTGTCCATTCCGGTATGTCTCCCAGGATGTCGGAGACAGCGTCCTTGATCATTGCCCAATATGGGACGATGTCTTTGCAGTCCCACCAGATATGTATAAGCGAGCCGCGTTCCGCCTGGCACCTCCAGCACAGCGGGGTGATCGATGGATAGATCCGGTGTAGCACGGTCGGGGTCCTGTACCAGGAGGAGATCAGTTTGTAGTTCACTTCCTGATAAAACGAGCTCATAGAGCTCTTTTGTTGCCACAGTAGTGCCGTGTCCCATTGCGCTGGAGTTAGTGTCTTTCCGAGTTGGGTTTCCCATTGGCGACGGAAAGTGGAGGCCTGGGTCAAGTCTCCTGTTAGTAAGTGTTGGTACAGTGTCGAGATTGCATGGTCTAGCTGGGCGCCTCGGTCGCAGAGTCCCTCAAACCAGGTGAGATCCCGGTGTAGCAGATCCCTACGCGGGATAGAGTTGTAAAAGTGTTGCAGTTGTAGATACCTGAGTACCGCGAGGGGTGTCCCGGGGTTCGTACCTAGGAGCGAGGCAAAGTCTCGTAATTTGCCCCTTTCAAGGACCTGGTAGATGGGGATGTAGTCCCTGTCACTCACGATGGGCCAAGCCCCCGATGGTATACCTCCGGCGACCGCCGTGTTATGTGTGAGTGGGATCATAGGGCTAGGGGAGGGTGAAATGTGGTCCAGGCTCTTTAGTGACCTCCAGCCAAGTAATGTTTGTCGTATCGGACTTCCTTCTTCCTCCCTAAGCATCCGTCCCCCTGAGTTCCCCCAAACTTCCATCTCGAGTGATGGTCCGATTAGACCTTTGTCCAACGTAACCCATTGTTTTTCCGCGGGGCTAAGGTGCCAGTCCAGAATCCGTTGCATAATCATAGCTTGGTGGTATTTCTTGATGTCTGGGAGCGCAAGCCCTCCGTGATTCCTCGGTCGGCAAAGAATGTCATGTCGGATTCTGGAGCGGCCTCCGCGCCACACGAACTTGATAATAGCCGTTTTTAGAGTGGAAAAGAAGGTGCTCGGTATGGCCAGCGGGATCGTCTGCATGAGGTAGAGGATTCTCGGTAAGACATTCATCTTGATCACGGCCACTCTGCCGTGCCATGTTAAGTGAGGGTGAGACCACCTGTTCAGGTCCGTTACAACTGATTTAAGGAGAGGGTCAAAGTTGGATCGATAAGAGTCCTCTGGGGCCGTGGTTACCCAGACTCCCAGGTACTTCATTTTACCATGGCACCATCTGAAGGGGAATTGCGAGCCTAGGGATGCATATTCCTCCGTAGGGATTGTGATGTTCAGGACTTCGCATTTGGAGATGTTGAGCTTGAAGCCCGAGATATGTCCGAATTTATCGAGTTCTGAGAGAAGACAAGGGAGTGTCGTCCTGGGGTTTTGTATAAAGAACAAGAGGTCATCCGCGTATGCGGCTACTTTGTGGTGTGTAGTCTGCCAGGTGTAACCTTGGATGTCCGGGTTCGAACGGATCGCCTGGAGTAACGGTTCCAATGACATTGCGAATAGAAGAGGTGAGAGCGGGCAGCCCTGGCGAGTGCCATTGCTGATCGCGAAGTCGGCGGTCGTGGACCCGTTGACCCTCACAGTCGCGTGCGGTTTGCTGTATAGTGCCGATATCCAGGTGAGGAACCTCCGCCCACATCCCATCTGCTGCAAAGTTGTTAGCATGTACTTCCAATCGACCCTATCAAATGCTTTCTCCGCATCTGTTGAAAGAAGTAATAGTTGTGTTTTCGTCTTTCTGGCGTGTTGTTGAATGGAGAACAGGCGTAGGGTGCTATCCCTTGCCTCACGTCCTGGAATAAAGCCTGTCTGGTCCACATGGACTAGGTCTGGTAGGAGGTGGTTAAGTCTACTTGCCATGACCTTCGTAAACAGCTTGGTGTCAACATTTAAGAGAGAGATGGGGCGGTAGCTACCGCAAAGTAGCGGGTCCTTTCCTGGTTTGAGCAGAACCGTGATGGTGGCCGCTAGGGACTCCGCGCCCAAATTCCCACCTTCGCCCACCACATTAAGCGCTTTTGTCAGCCATGGCAGCAAGAGGCTGGAGAAACTCTTGTAGTAACCGGACGAGAAGCCGTCCGGTCCCGGGGCCTTGCCTGGTTTGGATGTTTTAAGGGCCGCCGCTAACTCTTCCACGCTGATCGGTGCGTCATGCGCGTTCGCCGGGTCCCGGTCAATCGTGTTGGGGACCGTGTTGGACAAGTATTCCGTTATGCGCCTAGCGTGATGTTCGTCTTGTGCAGTCTGTTGAGGTGGATGTAGGTTGTAGAGGTTTTGATAAAATGTCCAGAATTCATTGGCTATCTTCTGCGGGAAAGGGGATATTTCATTCGAAGCCAAGCGTAATTTACGTATTTGCGTGCGAGGCATAGGGCCTTTTAATAGTCTTGCTAGGTATTTCCCCCCTTTATTGGCATGAGCATAGTAAAACCCCTACGTACGTTGTAGGGAGCGAAGGTGTTTTCTGGTAATGAGGTCCTTAAGTCTCCTCCTGTGTTCCATCAGTTCCCCGTAAATTCCATTCAGTTGTGAGCGTTTATGTTGACCTTCTAAGGAGGTTATCTTCCGGTATAGGTCAGCCATTTCAATCATATTTGCCTTTCGTTTGTGCGATGCAATGCGAATAAGTACACCGCGAATAACGCTTTTGTGGGCTTCCCATACGGAGATTGGAGAAACGTCGGGGGTGTCGTTCTCCCTGAAGTAGTGTTCTAGTTCCTGATTTATCTGGTCTTTCGCGGTGGGGTCTAGCAGTAGTGCCTCGTTGAGCCTCCATGTCCATGAAGATGGGCGGAACAGGGGGGACTCCAGCTCCATCCAGACCGAACCGTGATCCGACCAGGTGGCTGGGTCTATCTCGGATTTAAGCAGGTGGGTAAGACCTTCTTGTGCAACGAAAAGGTAGTCTATACGCGAGTATCGGTTGTGAAGGACAGAGTAGTAGGTGTAGTCCTTCTCCGATGGGTGAAGTGTCCTCCAGCAGTCGGCTAACCTCAGTTCCTCCAGGGATCTACGGATAGATCGCAGGCTGTTCTGTGGGATGCTGCTGTGCCCCGACGAAGAGTCCATCAATGGGTCTAGGGGTACATTAAAGTCCCCCCCCACGATTAGGACGCCATCCGTGAAGTCTTCAAGTAAATGCAGGGCGTTTCGAAGGAAGGGAGCTTGCCGCCTATTGGGGGCATAGATGTTGGCAAAGGTGTATATCTTATCCGCGATGACCCCTTTAAGGAACAGGTATCGTCCTTGGGAATCTTGAGCATGTTCGAGTTCCTTGAATTCGAGGTCAGCAGCCAGGATGATAGCCGTCCCTGCCTTGTGGGCCGTCGGATGATTGGAGAAGAAGTTATTTGGGTAGTGCCTATTTTGGAGTGTAGGTGCCGCGCCTGTTTTGAAATGGGTTTCCTGGATCATGGCTACTGATACGTGTTTCTTCTTCAGCTCCCTCAGGAGGTGCGACCTTCGTTCGGGTATGTTAAGTCCTCTACAATTCTGTGTGATGACCCTAATAGGCGTATCGTGATAGGCCATCTCTTATGATACAGTATGGGTAGAAGCCGGGATCACCACTGTATCTAGGTATCTCGTGATCTCTGGGGGGTATCTCCTGAGCATGCCGCCTTGACGCAGGCCGACGTTGGAGGGGGGGGGAGAGAGGGAGAGAGTAAAGAGGGAAGCGGAGGAAAGCGGGAGTAGCGCCAAGTATGTAAGACCAGGGTCCGGGTTCCAGGAGGACGACGTCCGTCTAGAGCTAGTATAGGGAGAGGGAATTTAGTGTCTAATCTAGGTCTGGTGTGATCCTATGAAAGAGGATGTGGGTGGTAGATCTCGTGCTGCAACTAGTGCTAGTGGTACCTCGATCCGGTGCCCGCCCAGGAAGGAGGGAAACCACAGCCTAGCTGCTCAACTCGTAGCACGAGTGTATGGTGTGGGAAGCGCGGGTCAGGCTCCGCCCAAGAGGGTAGGTCGATCAGGTGAGGGAATTGTCCGCCCCGCCTGTCCCCTGTCTGCTATCGTGGGGCTAAATATGTCAGAGCGTAGTCAATGGGTGTGTCTAAGTTGCCTGATGCCACAGGGCCATAGTAAAGGGGCTAAATGCCCGTGAGGATATCCGTCCCAGGACCATCTCCATCCCCCGTGGACCCCTCCTGTCTCTTTCCCAGGTTGTAGTCAGGTGCCTCATATTATAGAACAATGACATCCCACTCGGGTAACGCAGACTCCAATACTGTAACTATCTGGCATGGTGGGTCCGCGCCATCTGATGGGATTAGCATGTGGTTGAACAGATACCAGCCTCAACATTACAAGGACAGAGGCACTTAATAAGGTAATGCAGTAACAATATGCGTGAGCAAACAAGTCATTCGGAACAAATAAAACATAGTTCAACAAATTAGTAAGGGTCCCCCGACGTGGCCTCCAGACCACACCCCAGACCTTCAACATCCGCTTGTTGCCCGTAGGGTACTCTCTATCACTATGGTCATCCATGGCATGCGGGGGGGGACCTCTGAGTCTGGCAGCAACGTGGATGCGTTGGGGGGGGGAGCGGGGGGGGGGGGGGAGGGAACTGTCACTCTACGTCACCGGGCCAAAGCAACCTCTCCGGTCAGCTTGTGGCATCTAAGCAGAGGGGAAAACATAGCTAGGGGCGTGTACGACTTCCCTCCTTGTGCCCCCCGCCCCCGAAAACATTTTGCAATTATATACATATGCCATATGGGAGTTCAGGGTATTATCCACAGTCAGTGCTGCGTATATGTCACCATGCCGCCCCACCCCCACCCCTCAACATATGATGTCCGAGCAAGGGGAGAGTGATAGCAAAAGACACGCATAATATCCCCCCATGTCCCCCACCCCGCACCCCACACCCGAAAACAATTGCAAAGATACATATGCGATGTGATGGAGAGCATAGATAAATGTATCTACCTGGCCGCAGGGGAGACAACATTTTTTCAGGGTTCTGTCCATAGCCCACGCTGCCCCCATGTCACCATGCTAAACCACCCCCATCCGTTAACATCCCGTATCCGGGTGAGAGGAGAGATAGGACAAAGGACACGTATGACGTCCCCCCCCCGCCCCCCACCCCACACCCCACATCCAAAGACATTTGCGGGTATAAATAGGCTGATAGGTGGGGAATACAGATAAGGCAAAAACGTATCTATGTGGCGGCTTGGGAGCCAGGTCTCTCAGGGTAACGGCTGATCTTAATCACCCCCCGTGGTCCCCCCTCCCAAACAAACGTGCCCCAGTCCCAATGAAGAGGCTTCGTTACGGGTGGGAAGGTGAGGGGGCACCCGCATGGGGCGGTACCAACAGAGCTCAATCGAGCTGAAATTTGCCCCAGGGCCTAGGTCCCCACCCCAAGGACACCCCAACAACCCCCCCCCAAAAAGGTGTCCCATCGTACCTGTGAGTGGATCCCGCCCCGGTGAGGCCCAAACAGGCTGAGTAGGCAGGTATCAACAGCCATAGGTGGGGTTCGGGGACCAAGCCGGAGTGCTGCCCGGGTCCAGATCCTAATGCACAAGGGGCAGGTCTCATTCTTCCGGGGAGGTCGGATTTCTGCGCCGTCTGGGAGGCTGAGCGGAGGGGGAGCGAGCTTCTCTTCGCCTAGGCGGTCTTTGCGGTCTCGGTGGGGGGGCCGACTGGCCCAAGATCCAGTTAGGCACTGCAGGAGAGGGAAGGCCCAGGTCTTCCATGAACCGAGGGACATCTTCAGGCCAGCGTATAGAAGTCCATCCATTGCGGTGCCTGGCCAGGAGAGCGAAGGGAAACCCTCATTTGTAAGTTATGTCGTGTTCCCTTAGTGCAGCAGTCACACGGCGAAGGGCCCGCCGGGCCTCCAGGGTGAGCGGGGAGAGGTCATTATAGAGTGTGACTTGCGTACCTCTGTATGGCCATGTTGGTCTCTCCCTGGCCTTCCTCATAATGGTGTCTTTAATTGGGTAGGAGTGGAGACAGCATATGAGGTCCCTCGGGCCGTCCTCCAAAGATCTGGGCCTTGTAATCCTGTGAGCTCTCTCGAATTCTATATGTTCTGGGGAGGTCGGCTGCAGGATGGATTGGAATATTTCGGTAAGGATGTCAACAACATTTTCCGCCGCTCCTTCGGCCTCAGGGACTCCCCTGATACGTATATTACACCTCCGACCTCTGTTATCCAGGTCTTCGAGGTGTCTCCTCATCGAGAGAAGCATCGTACTCTGACGAGTTATTGCTGTGTCTGCGGATGTTTGACGTGTGGTGAGGGCCTCAGCGGCCTCCTCTGTGCGGGCAATGCGATCCGCATGGGATGAGACCTCCGCTCTGATCCTGGCTATTTCGGCTCGGAAGGTCTCCTGAATTGTGGAGGTAAGGGCCCTCAGGTCGTCCTTAGTGGCCATGGAGTCCGTCAGGCTCTGCAGTTTGTCCTCGATTCTTGCGAGGGCTGTGCCGTCCGTCCCCGAAGGGGTTGTCGGCGCCATTTTGGGGCTTCCCCCCTCTCCGCTGGCGCCCGGTTGCGGGTGCAAGAACCCGTCCAGGGGACCTTGCTGTTGGTTCCTGGGGGTCTGGGGCTGATCCGGGCGTTTGCTGCGACCCATTTAGCTTAGTGGTGTTGCTTACGAAATGCTTTTCGGGTCAGGCGGAGCGGAGCTCACCCTCTATGCGGCCATCTTGGTCAGCGCCGTAACCACGCCCCCTCTGAGTGCTTTCTTAACTCACTTTTAGAAATAATAAATATCCAAATCATCTTAAGTTACACCCAACAGCCACTGAAAAATATACTTAAACAATTAAGATTCACATTGTTAAGCATCCAATCTCACGAACGTAACTTTCCACAATGGCTGTCAGATCTTGGTAAAAAAAAAAAATTAAGACAATTTGTGGGTGTTACTGGTATTTTAAGCCACTAATAACTGTAGTTATTATATTTACTAATTGTAACTTAGGGAATAAGTTATCTTCTACCTAACAGGACAATGAAAGATGAATAATGTCATATTTTCAATTAGCAACTATTCTAAATATATTGAGAGATTTTGAATAAAGGGGTATTTTTAACATTTAAAGAGAATTTTTTTAATTTTATATACCATTGTGAACAAAGGCGGTAAATACTTTGCTGCTTCAAATTATCCTTATATCGCTAAATCATATACAAGGGTTTTTATCTTTAAAACAAAACACTAGAAAGATTAACTATGTTACTATTTAATCTATCATTATTATACAAAGTATAACAAATGTAAAGATTTTTCCACAGATTTAACCTGTTAACATTTTTAGCACAAAAGCACCTGATGTCATTGAGATGTAGAAATGTTACAAAGATTCCATTACCGCAAAAAGAGGCATTCTTGAGAATCCACTTCGATTGCTGTATCAACATAATATTTACTATAACGGGATCCATGTCACTTAAGACAATGTCTTGGAAATGCTGTCAATTAATTCATTCCGTAAAAGAATATCGGAGAGTGTCCAATCTATACACATCACGGTGTAAAAATGTTTCATGGAAAAACAAAATAAAAAAAGGAAAGACAAAGACAAATACCAACACCATCACCACAGTGATAACAGATGATGCTGATTCAATATCTGCAACCAATTCTAGCCAAATATTTGGAAAGCTGGACTCTACAACCTATACTCTACAACAAATACCCGTATATTCTACAAACACAACCTCCAGCAATGTATCTAAGGAATGTAAACTTCTACGGGCCTTTAAGACTTTGGATTACAAAAACAATTACTACTTTTAACTTTGGATTACAATTCGTATCTGGATGCATCCAAGAATATCTTACTCTGGAACTTAGTGTTCTTTCCCAGACAAAAGCTTTGCTCATTTTAATCAACCACCTTTACAGGCAAAGATCACACTACGGATGTTTTACTGTTACAACAATGATCAAATATGCTGGGAGCACAAAAAAACTAGACTGTTGGAGAACTTTGGTTCCCTAATTTAAGGAAGAAATGGTCTACAATGTCCACAGTTTAATGGAGAGGGTGTTATGGGCAAATGCAAATATTATAAGTTTTAGAATGAAATGTTGTATTTCTTAAACTGTGTACTTTGTCTTTAAGAGATATTGCAAACTGACAAGATGTTAGAAATGGAACATATTGGGGGCGTGTCCTGGACTCCGGAGCGAGCGGTCGCATGTAGCCGGAGCTCCGCACTGCTAAGGCCTCAACTATCCACAAACGGTGACCAAATACCGGGGAAACACGCAGCCACAACATGTCCCAACCCAAGCAAAGGCGCCAGACAGAGAGAGGTGAAAAAAATAACAGACCTTATGGCATACTTGGTGGGCTTGTTTAAAGCCCTGGCCCCAGCGGTGCCCCAAGACATGTTCCTGATGAACAGGGCACACAGAGTGCCGAAACCCTCCTTCCTGCCACAAGAGACGCCCAGAGATGCGATACTGAGAATGCACTACTTCCACATAAAGGAAGACATCCTGAGAGCAAACAGAACCAGGAATAAGGCAGACCTGCCGACGACATACCAAGCTATTTCGATATATGCTGACATCTCCGCGTATCCTCTTCGACGCCGAAAAGATTTTGCAGAGGTTACCGTGCAACTTCGCCGACACCACCTCCCCTACAGATGGGGTTACCCGGTAAAGCTAGTGGTGCAGAGGAACGGGAAAACGACCATTTTATCGACGCCGGAAGAAGGAGCGAAAACACTCAGTAGCTGGGGAATTGAAATTCCAAACACGACAAAAGAGACTCAGAGACTCCCTCCATCATGGAGGAAGGCCAAACGCTAGACTACTCCCCATGGGAAGGCGCTGTGCAGACCGGCCCGGGGAGGGTAAAACCCCACTACTAGGTTCAGGCTTGTATGACAACTGTGATATAACTGCCTTCATCTTGCTTTTGTCTTTAATATGGCTGTATTGGTGTCAGACATGTAGATTTATGTAAAGCTAGCCAACTAACATACAACCCACCCACCCGTTGCGACCCACCCGCTGCCCCTAGATAATTGGGCCTGGATGGAGATAGGACGCTAGGAGTAGCCTAACTGAGATCAGAGATATGACGGCCCATGCTAACACAGACCTTATTGGGTGCAGGGGGAGCTCACCCCGTCTCCACTCCTCCCGCCTTGAAACCCAATCAGCACGTGTCACCAAGCTATGCAAGGGAATGAGTAAGAGGAAAGGAAGAAAAAATTAAATAAAAATAAATAAAATAAAAAAACACCTGATAGCCATCCTCCAATGCCCAAGCCAAAACCAAACTGCACAGGTTTGCACCTGGGCGGTCCAATCCACAGGCCTTCAGCACAAACCCACAGAACCGTAGCCATGACGGGAGCCATTTGCTCCCACCCCCACAGCACCACACCAAGGTGCATAGCTGGACACCCGGCGAAATTGGTTTCAAGTTATTGTTTAATAATTTCTGTTATGATGTATGTTAACATGTATATATTTATGTCTGTAACACTAATGTCTGCTATCAACAGATCTTGCTCTGCCAAGCACACACCAAGGCCCAGAAACCAGAAGGCCCAGCAACAACCCCCCCACAGGCCTCCACACAGCCTACGACACCACCAGGTAACATGGGGACGCCCCCTGAGTTCGTTGGAACTGGGACAGAGGGGACCCCTCACACATAGTATCCACACTCGTACAAACACACAATTCCACGCCCACCAACCACCGTGAAGATCTATTCACATAACGTTAGAGGACTCAACATCCCGGTAAAGAGACACCTCTTGTACAAAGAGATAAAACATGGAAAAGCGGATGTGTTTTGCCTCCAGGAGACACACTTCATGACAGGTGCACACCCCAACATACTGCAGCGAGATTACCCGACCCAATTCCACGCTACATCCGCGAACCGGACTAAGGGCGCCTCAATATTTTTTTTTTTAAATTCTTTATTTTTAGCGTGCATGAAAATATAACAAGTGGGCTCGTCATGCCCCAACAGCTGTGACAAGCATACAAACAGACAATTAACAGTTGGTTGACATGTGGAGTATTCTGCACAATTTTTATATAGACAAGTTGGTTCAGCGAAACTGCAACAATACGGTAAAGTAAGTATTCAAACAAGCTCGATCAGGTGTGTCTTTTACCATTCCCGGTACTGCGGGTATGCAGGTAAAATGGGTGTTGTATTTAATAAGGGTTCAACGAAGTTGCAAACATTGGTCAGGCACAATTTAAGAGTGAAGGTGAGCCGTAGTTCAGCAGATAGGTGTCTCGTTTTGTTTAAGTAAGCTAGTACACAGAGTATAACAGGAAAGCTTATTCAGAGGAGTGATAGAGATGAGAGACAAGGCGTGTATAGGCATAGTGAGGACTAATCCTTACATTAGAAGACATGTTAGGCAATCTAGTAGGTTAGTTAAGCTTGGCTTTTGTCTGTCTATACAGGCGGTGCATGTTTGCTGGCTATGCTAGGCTAGGTCTCAAGCTAGGATGACAGTTGTTAGATGACAGTGGTGACAAAACTAAGATATGTAATAACTATAATAACCAAATACTTAATAACCGCAGCATCAACCCCAGAAGAGAGGTTGTTAAGCATATATATTACCCTCTCGGGGAGCAAGCCTTGTGTACGTGTAGGCAACAATTAGGCTCAGTGTCCGCGGCCAAGGCTTCAGCCGATACCATAGTCCCAGCCCAGCAAAACCCTGGCTCCGCTTCTCGGTGACAGGGTCAGGGCCGGCGCCACCTGTAAGGCGACCTAGGCAGCCGCCTAGGGCGCAACTTACTAGGGGGCGCCGGATCCCTGTCCCCGGTGCGCCTCCTCATGCTGCGCCGCCTGAGCGCTTTAGCAAGCCCCAGGCGGCGCAGCACTGCTGTGTGAGGGCGGCCGGGTTTGAATGACCGGCAGGAGGGAAGCGCAGAGCGCTCCCTCCTGCCGGTCTCCATGTAGCGTGGCCGGGCAGCGTGGAACGGGGACAGGAACCTTTGTTTCCTGTACCCGGCCGCCGGCGGAATGACAGGAAGTGCTCACTCAGTGAGCATTTCCTGTCATTCCGCCGGCGGCCGGGTACAGGAAACAATGGTTCCTGTCCCGCGTTCCGCGCCGCCCGGCCACGCTACATGGGCAGGAGGGGAGGGTAAGGACCACTAAGGGGGGGGGTGTTAAGGACTACTAAGGGGGGGGGGGTGTTAAGGACCACTAAGGGAGGGAGGGAGGGTTTAAGGACCACTAAGGGAGGGGGGGAGGGTATAAGGACCACTAAGGGAGGGGGGAGGGTATAAGGACCACTAAGGGAGGGGGGGTGTATAAGGACCACTAAGGGAGGGGGGGGGTGTATAAGGACCACTAAGGGAGGGGGGGGGTATAAGGACCACTAAGGGAGGGGGGGGTATAAGGACCACTAAGGGAGGGGGGGGTATAAGGACCACTAAGGGAGGGGGGAGGGTATAAGGACCACTAAGGGGGGGTTATAAGGACCACTAAGGGGGGGGGTATAAGGACCACTAAGGGGGGGGGGTATAAGGACCACTAAGGGAGGGGGGGTATAAGGACCACTAAGGGAGGGGGGGTATAAGGACCACTAAGGGAGGGGGGGTATAAGGACCACTAAGGGAGGGGGGTATAAGGACCACTAGGGGAGGGGGGTATAAGGACCACTGGGGGAGGGTATAAGGACCACTAAGGGAGGGGGGGGTATAAGGACCACTAAGGGAGGGGGGGGTATAAGGACCACTAAGGGAGGGGGGAGGGTATAAGGACCACTAAGGGGGGGTATAAGGACCACTAAGGGGGGGTATAAGGACCACTAAGGGGGGGGGGTATAAGGACCACTAAGGGAGGGGGGTATAAGGACCACTAAGGGGGGGGTATAAGGACCACTAAGGGAGGGGGGGTATAAGGACCACTAGGGGAGGGGGGTATAAGGACCACTGGGGGAGGGTATAAGGACCACTAAGGGAGGGAGGGGGTATAAGGACCACTAAGGGAGGGGGGGAGGGTATAAGGACCACTAAGGGAGGGGGGGAGGGTATAAGAACCACTAAGGGAGGGGGGGAGGGTATAAGGACCACTAAGGGAGGGGGGAGGGTATAAGGACCACTAAGGGAGGGGGGGTATAAGGACCACTAAGGGAGGGGGGGTATAAGGACCACTAAGGGAGGAGGGGTATAAGGACCACTAAGGGAGGGGGGGTATAAGGACCATTAAGGGAGGGGGGGGTATAAGGACCACTAGGGGAGGGGGGGTATAAGGACCACTAGGGGAGGGGGGGGGTATAAGGACCACTAGGGGGGTATAAGGACCACTAGGGGAGGGGGGTATAAGGACCACTAGCGGAGGGATGGGGGGGTATAAGGACCACTAGGGGAGGGATGGTTGGGATAAGGACCACTATGGGAGGGGGGGATAAGGAGCACTATGGGAGGAGGGGGATAAGGAGCACTATGGGAGGGGGGGGGATAAGGAGCACTATGGGAGGGGGGGATAAGGAGCACTATAGGAGGGAGGGGGGGATAAGGACCCTATCCTACCCCACAAACCCTCTCTTTTACACTACACACATACACAATGCATCCCCCCCACACACACAGAAACAAACAATGCATTCCTACTCACACACAGACACACCCGAAACACACAATTCATCCCTTACGTTCTCTTACATAATTAATGCACCCCTTACAGACACACACTGCATTCAATTACATACACAGAAACAAACCTTGCACCCCTTACACACACACACACACATACCCAGAAACATACAATGCATTCCTTACAAGCAAAAACACACTACATCCCCTATAAACACACTACATCCCTTACACAAATTGCACACATAAAACATCCCCAACTCACGGATGGGCCATGTAGGTGGATTTATGGGTGGGCATTGTAGGCGTATGCCCCCTGGGGGCCCAGACCTTGAGCTGTGTAAGGGGCCCTAAAAAATGGAGCTGCTTCCTGTTCGTTAATTGTTGTGAGCACTGTTAAAAACAGTCTCTAGAGAGCCTCTTCTACACCAGACCTGTGGAGCCAGACTGAGCCCATCATCAGCCTCTTGTCCTCATCTGGTGGTAAGTAGGCAATCCAATATATTATTAGTGGCACTAATCTCTAATTTACCTCACATTAAATGGATACTATAGTCACCAGAAGCACTACAGCATAATGTAGTGGTTCTGGTGTCTATAGCCTGTGCCTGCAGGCTTTCTAATGTAAACACACTGTCTTTTCAGATAAGACACTTTGTGAAGACTGG
Source organism: Pelobates fuscus (assembly GCF_036172605.1). Lineage (NCBI taxonomy): Eukaryota > Metazoa > Chordata > Amphibia > Anura > Pelobatidae > Pelobates > Pelobates fuscus. The sequence goes on along the minus strand of NC_086320.1, from coordinate 223,820,663 downwards.
CGTTGGCCCATATGGCAGAGCATATGGGCGGGGCATTGTGATGTCACATGGTGGGCTGGACATATGGGGGGGCGGCAAAAATTTTTTGCCTAGGGCGGCAAAAATCCTTGCACCGGCCCTGGACAGGGTTGTAGAGACTTCGCCTCTTGTGGTCTGTAGTACTCCCGGTCCGGCATTGCGTGGGTGGCTGGCGTCTCCGTTCATCTTCCAGCTGTTCTGGGCCCATTGTCGGTTCCCATGGTGGGCTCCCCAGCCTGATTTGTGCGTGCGGATCTGTGGTGAGCAGGTGCTCGCTGCGTTTGCCCGGTGGCGTTGGTGTGATTCCTTCCGTTTGTGATAGGCTGTCTTAGAGCTCTGTGTCTGGTGTCTGTCGCTTTGGCTCCCGCCCGTGTGTGCAAGTAAGCGAGGTTTTGTGGACTGGTTGTCGTGTAGCCGCCTCATGTATTTACGGGTTCTCCGCCATCTGGGAGGTACCTTTGCGTTCTGCGCGGGCTTCCGACTTGTCAGGCCGGGATCGAGGTTCCCGTTGGCTTGTGCGGTCGTTCGGCTCTTAAGGGGTCCAGGCCCTCTGCGGGTCACCGCTTTGCTTTCTCTCCTCTGTGGTTGGGCTTGTGACGCCAGCATCCATTCTGTCAGCCTTCGCCAGAATCGCCGGAACGCTCTGTCTAGGCGGTGTTGTGTGTAGTTCGGCAAGTCTGGGTGGACCGGCCCCGTTCTGTGCAGTTCGCGCCTCCGCGTGGAGAGCTCGTCCGCCATCTTAGGTTTCTCTGTCCGGGGTGCCTCGTGGGTCGCTTGGTAGCCGGGTGAGTCTGTGGGATGAGCCTGGCGGGACCGGGATAACCCCCACCGGTCCAGAGGGGGGGCTGCAGGGCAGCAGACTTGCCGTCGGTCACAGCAGGCCCTGCGCTAGGAGATCGCCGTCTCCCCCAGGTGCTTGGCCGCCATTCTCGTTAGGCCGCATGTTCGAACGGTGGATTACTGTAGTGATGAGGCTTAGAGGGAACACCCACGGGTGCCCACACACTTTGCTATCCATCCACTATCGGCTGCTGTCTGAGTTGTAGTCGATTAAAGTATGATAGTCTCTAATTTAGGCTCAGATTTGCAGGAGCTGCTAACAAACGCGTCCAGCCATCTTGGCTGTCAGGCCCCGCCCCCCAGGGCGCCTCAATATTAATCAGTAAAAATGTAGCCTTCACCCTGAAGTCGCAGCACATAGACTTAGAAGGCAGATATGCCATTATCATAGGTACACTCAACGATATGACATACACCATAGCAAATGTATACGCCCCAAACAAAAACCAGCGTAATTTCCTACATAAAATAATAAAAAAACTAAAAGCATTACAACAAGGTACCACAATTATATGTGGGGACTTCAATCACGTGTTCGACCCCAAGATAGACACGACACTAGCCCCAGCCAAGGCACGCACCACGCCACTCAAGAAACAAGGCAGGGCAATGAGAAAGCTCATACACGACTCCCATTATTACGATGTGTGGAGAGCCACCCATGTTGGGGAGAGGGGATACACATTCTTCTCTTCCGTACACAACACTTACTCAGGTAACCCAATGCGCAATAGGTCAGATCGAGTGGTCCGATCACGCCCCAGTCGAGCTGACACTCAAAAACCTTTACGACCCAACTCACAGGAGCCCGTGGCGCCTCAACACTACCCTCCTGACAGACAACAAATTCACCGCAGAACTGAACAAGGAACTAACACACTACTTCCATGACAACGACACTACAGACACCACACGCAACACTCTATGGCAAGCCCACAAATCCGTGATTAGAGGGCAACTGATAAGGCGAGCTTCTTATCTAAAAAGAAAATCTCAATCACAACTCCTAACATACCTCCAGCGAGCCACGACACAAAACCAACTCACACCCACACGGGAACTGCGGGACCAAATCACACAACTCACAAGGCACATACATCAAATATCCCTAGACCAGGTGGGATACCACTTGAAAAAACTCAAAGCGCAGAACTACGTGCAGGGCAACAAAGCGAGTAAACTGCTGGCCTTACGGCTCAAGACACAACTAGCAGCCCAAAAAATAGCATACATGGTATCTCCTAGTGGACAAAAAATAGTAGCACCAAAGGACATCAGTAACGTGTTCGCCAAATACTACGAAGACCTATACAACTTAAGAAACGACCCTAACACGCCCCAACCACAAGACTCCAGGATTTCCATGTTTTTAGATAAAGTTACTCTGCCCACACTCACCCTCGCTCAACAAGAGTGCCTATCTGCACCGATCACAGAGGCGGAGGTACTGAAGGCTATCGCCTCCATGCCAGCAGACAAAGCCCCAGGCCCAGATGGGTTTGCGAACAACTACTACAAACGTTTCCAACTAACCCTAGCCCCACACCTCACAAACGCCTTCAACGAAGCCGTAGAGAGACGGACACTGCCCCAGGAAGCCTTGAAGGCACACATCATCACACTGCCTAAACCAGGCAAACCGCCCACCCACCCACAAAACTTTCGCCCCATCTCTTTACTGAACACAGACACAAAACTCTTTGCAAAAATTTACGCCACCAGGCTGGGAGACATACTCCCACAAGTAATCAAAAACGACCAAGTCGGGTTCGTAAAAGGCCGCGGGGGGGGGGGGACACAACACGAGAAAGGTCCTGGACATTATTCACAGCGTACACAAACAACAATCTAAATGTGTGGTTCTGGATGCGGAGAAGGCTTTCGACCGCCTGGGCTGGAGGTTTCTAGAAGCGGTGCTCCGTAAATTCGGGATGCCGGAGGCCTTCCGCTCGGCGGTCGGAGCCCTGTACAGCAAGCCGACGGTGCAGGTGGTCACAGCGGGCTTCACCTCGGAACCATTTAACATTACAAATGGTACGAGGCAGGGCTGTCCACTCTCCCCGCTGCTATATGTACTGGCCCTGGAGCCACTGGCAGAAATGATCAGAGCACATCGCTCAATACACGGAGTGTCAATAGGCGACAGGGAATACAAAATCAATCTATTCGCAGACGATGTCCTGCTGACACTGACCCAGCCTCAAATTTCACTTCCAAACCTCATGGACACTATTAAGGAATACGGCCTCAACTCATACTATAAATTGAACATCACTAAATCCCAAGCCATGGGCATACAAATCCATCAGAGTCACCTAGATCACCTCAGTAAAACTTTCTTGTTCGATTGGAGGACAGAACATATTACATTCCTCGGAGTCCTCATACCCCATCTGCCCCGCCTGTTCAAACTAAACTTTGCCAAACTAATTGGGACATTTACAAACACACTACAATCATGGGAGGGAAAATATCTTTCATGGCTGGGCAGGATGGCGGCAATTAAAATGACGATACTCCCCAAACTCCAGTACCTCCTGTAACGGATCACCTGGCACCCCGACTTGGTACCTCCGTTAATGGATGCTCCTAGTGCTTCCTGAGGACTCCAAGCACTCTGGCAGACACCACAATCATCGAATCCGAGAAACCTTTAAATTCTCCCAAGCATATGAATGCTGTAGACCATTGAATAGTAACCATACGAATAGGCTTGTACTCCTAGCAGTCAACTGGAACAGCATGCAATAAATCCTTCCCCCCAATAATGAGACGACACATCACTTTGAGGGTAAAACAGGAACTCTGGACTGTCTCATCCAGCCTGGCTTTTATTACAATAATACACATACAGGCCACACCCAGGGGGAGGCATAAAATAACCAATCACATACATGGTTCAGCCCACACATCCCCTCCCCTCAGATAACATTAAACCCAATTATCCGGTACACCTTTTCAGCCAAATTCTGGATGTACCCCAAAAACAGGGGGTACACCTTTAAATCGCTGGATAGCCCTTATTCAGGGGGGAAACATATCCAAAATTCAAGTCATTCGGATGAACAGTTCGGGAGATATGGGGTTCCAAAGATTTGACCGACCGCATGGGTAAAGTATCCGAAAACAGTTCCATGCATTTTGGCCCTGCGGTCGGTCACAAACAAGGGAATGAAAACAGGCGAATTGCCTGTGTTATAGAGCCTGGAGAGGGATTGAATGAATTCCCTTGTTTGAGGGGTTCTTTCTACCGAACGGCGGGCCATTCGGTAGTTTTTATACGAATTTCTGGAAGTATGGAGGTCTCAGCGGTGTTTGCCTAGTCAAGTGTCCGATTTTAGTTCCAGACACTCGACGGCAAAACACCGCTGTTCGGTAGTTTAAGATGGCCGCCGCCACGTGTTTGTTTCCCGAATGGCGGCCACCCAGAGGACAAAGAATACATTACACTGATTGCCAATTACCCGTTTGCAACATTGTTGCAAACTGTAATTGGAGGCACACTTATTCCTGGGTGGTCTGGTTGTTCGGTAGTTTCACTCAATATAATGAATGGAGTGATTCTACCGAACAATCAGGTGAATGCTGCATACATATCCCAGGTTAAGCTTAACACACAAATACACATATAATATTACAGGCAGTACACTAGAATATGTAGCACAGTCTTAAAGGGACAGTAGTCCCAAAAGTCCCAATATGTCCATAGATGCTGTTAAAAGGGCCAGTAGCAGCAATATACAGTACAATATGCCCCAAATAACCCAGGGGCCATAGTCAGTAGGTAGGAGGCTAGCAAACAGGCTTCTCCAGGGCCCAGTGGCGAGGTTGGTTTCGCCACATTTCTCCCCTTTTCCAAACATACTAACAGGGTACCTGACCTCTTGCCGGTCAGTGCCCTTGTTAGTCCAGCAGCCCACCCACAAAACAGAAACAGCAGTACAGTCCACCCACAATGAATGGTTACTACACCTGAGTAATGGAAAAACTTGTCCAGGTGCCTCACCCCGGCTGTGTGGGGGACTGGTAGGCTGTTTTGGTGGGTTGCTGAGTGGGCAGAGACCAGCGGTACTCTGCCCTGGTGCCAGCACTACTACAGGAGTAGTCTGGTTGGAGCCTGGTTGCTGGAGACCGACTGTCTCCCCTTTAGCTGCGCAGCTCTGCTGCTGGAGACCGACTGTCTCCCCTTGAGTTACACCGCTCTGCTGCTGGAGACCGACTGTCTCCCCTTTAGTTACACAGCTCTGCTGCTGGAGACAGACTGTCTCCCCTTTGGCTAAACAGCCCTGTTGTGGGGGGGCAGGACCGACCGTCCCTACCCCCTGTGCTGGAAGTGCAGAGACCACGGTCCCATCTGCACAGGTGTGGGGCTTACAGTCTCCCCCTGGTACATTAAGCTGCCGCTGGGGAGAGGTGGTAACCAGCTCCTCTCCCATTAGAACACTCTGCCCATTGATGATCCGCCGCTGGGGAGAGGTGGTAACAATCTCCTCTCCCATTAGAACACTCTGCCCATTGATGATCTGCCGCTGGGGAGAGGAGGTAACAATCTCCTCTCCCATGCCTACTTTCAGTCTTTGTGGAGGGAGACCGACTGTCTCTCCTCCCAATTCAGTGTCCTGCTGCTGGGGAACGGAGACTGGGCTCTCTATTCCCAAAAAATCACGCTGCTGCTGGGGGGTAGGACCAACTACCTCTGCCCCCTGTAACTCAGCCTGCCGCTGGGGAGGGAGGACGCTGCTCTCCTCTCCCTGCACTTCACACTGCCTTCCCGGCATATCACTCTGCTGCTGGGGGGTAGGACCAACTACCTCTGTCCCCTGTAACTCAGCCTGCCGCTGGGGAATGGAGACTGGGCTCCCAATTCCCTGCAATTCACACTGCCGCTGGGGAATGGAGACTGGGCTCCCAATTCCCAACAAATCACACTGCCGCTGGGGAGGGAGGACGGCCCCTTCAGCTCCCTGTAACTTGGGCGCAGAGACCACGGTCCCATCTGCGCTGGTGAGGGGTTTACTGTCTCCCCTTGGTGGGTTAGGTTGTCGGTGGGGAGAGGGGGTAACAAACTCCTCTCCCTTACACACCTTCAACCGCTGGGGAGAGGGGATAACAGGCTCCTCTCCCTGCACCGTAGACTGCCGCTGGGGAGCAAGAACGGCACTTTCAGCTCCCTGTAACGCACACTGCCGCTGGGGATCTGGGCCGACTGCCCAGCATCCCTGTAGGGCCGGTAGAGAGACCGCAGTCCCATCTCCACCTGCCATCTGTGGGTCTTCCCAGGACCAATCCGTGAGGCCCCTCAACATTTGTGAGTAAGGGCCACCTGCTTCCCCACCTGGCAACTCTGGCTGCTGCTGGGGATCTGGGCCGGCTGCCCAGCATCCCGGTGGGCCCGGTGGAGAGACCTTGGTCCCATCTCTACCTGCCTGTTGTGGTTCCTCACAGGACCAGTCTATGAGGACCCCCACTTCGGGTTCCTCCCGCCGCCTCAGGGAAAGACGGCTAACCTCCTCGGATGCAGCCTCTACTCGGCTGCTGTAACGCTCCTGCTGCTGAGCATACTTCCTCTCTTTCGCCAACCGGAATTCTCGGTCCAGCCTTGTGTTTCGCTCGGCCATGACCTGGTTCCAGATCACCCGGCGTGTCTCCATGGGTATATCATCCCCATACTCGGCCACTCGCTGCCTCACCTCGGCCAGCCAATCATCTCCAGAGCCAGAACCTTCCATACTAGTCTGCTCCCAGGGGCGCTGCACGACTGCTAGCGTTGCCCTCAATTTGTAAATCCAAACGTACTGTGTCTCCGAGCTGCTTTACCTCGCACTAGGACGCCATCCCACCGCTTGCCACCAATGTAACGGATCACCTGGCACCCCGACTTGGTACCTCCGTTAATGGATGCTCCTAGTGCTTCCTGAGGACTCCAAGCACTCTGGCAGACACCACAATCATCGAATCCGAGAAACCTTTAAATTCTCCCAAGCATATGAATGCTGTAGACCATTGAATAGTAACCATACGAATAGGCTTGTACTCCTAGCAGTCAACTGGAACAGCATGCAATAAATCCTTCCCCCCAATAATGAGACGACACATCACTTTGAGGGTAAAACAGGAACTCTGGACTGTCTCATCCAGCCTGGCTTTTATTACAATAATACACATACAGGCCACACCCAGGGGGAGGCATAAAATAACCAATCACATACATGGTTCAGCCCACACATCCCCTCCCCTCAGATAACATTAAACCCAATTATCCGGTACACCTTTTCAGCCAAATTCTGGATGTACCCCAAAAACAGGGGGTACACCTTTAAATCCAGCATCGCTGGATAGCCCTTATTCAGGGGGGAAACATATCCAAAATTCAAGTCATTCGGATGAACAGTTCGGGAGATATGGGGTTCCAAAGATTTGACCGACCGCATGGGTAAAGTATCCGAAAACAGTTCCATGCATTTTGGCCCTGCGGTCGGTCACAAACAAGGGAATGAAAACAGGCGAATTGCCTGTGTTATAGAGCCTGGAGAGGGATTGAATGAATTCCCTTGTTTGAGGGGTTCTTTCTACCGAACGGCGGGCCATTCGGTAGTTTTTATACGAATTTCTGGAAGTATGGAGGTCTCAGCGGTGTTTGCCTAGTCAAGTGTCCGATTTTAGTTCCAGACACTCGACGGCAAAACACCGCTGTTCGGTAGTTTAAGATGGCCGCCGCCACGTGTTTGTTTCCCGAATGGCGGCCACCCAGAGGACAAAGAATACATTACACTGATTGCCAATTACCCGTTTGCAACATTGTTGCAAACTGTAATTGGAGGCACACTTATTCCTGGGTGGTCTGGTTGTTCGGTAGTTTCACTCAATATAATGAATGGAGTGATTCTACCGAACAATCAGATGAATGCTGCATACATATCCCAGGTTAAGCTTAACACACAAATACACATATAATATTACAGGCAGTACACTAGAATATGTAGCACAGTCTTAAAGGGACAGTAGTCCCAAAAGTCCCAATATGTCCATAGATGCTGTTAAAAGGGCCAGTAGCAGCAATATACAGTACAATATGCCCCAAATAACCCAGGGGCCATAGTCAGTAGGTAGGAGGCTAGCAAACAGGCTTCTCCAGGGCCCAGTGGCGAGGTTGGTTTCGCCACACCTCCTACGTACGATCCCCATTCACCTGCCTAGACAATACCTAACTAAGCTCCAAAAAATGCTGGTTAAGTTTGTATGGGCAAATCGTAAGGTGCGGATAGCCACCAGACTTCTGCAAAAACCTATCACAGACGTAGGGCTGGGGCTGCCCAACGTCAAAAACTATTACAGAGCCACACTGCTGGCGGCCATAGCAGCGGCCAATTTGGTGGAAGATCCCCCACAATGGGTACATATAGAGGCACACTGGGCATGCAAACAAGGGCTACACCACCTCCCACTGATGCCACGCACAATACGCCCCAAATATGCAGACATTCTACCACCCACGGCGGTGATGCTCAAGATGTGGGAGATGGTTAGGACCTCGCTGGGAGCAGTCGAGACATCCCTGGGAAACATGACTATGGCGAATGTCTCAGCGAGCATCCCGACCTTCGACCACACCCCATGGGTAGAGGGAGGATGTACACACCTTAAACAGGTATGCGAGGGTGACAAAATAATGCCATTCCCTGAACTACAAGCCAGACACTCTTTATCAGCTAGACAAATATTCCTTTACCTCCAACTAAAATCCTTCATATCCACACACCTGAGGGCCACAAACCCAGACACACCACACATCAGTACCCTGGAACAACTATGCCTGGCTGACAAAATACCCCAAAAAAACATATCCCAGCTATACACCCTCTTAACGTTCATAGATACAGAAGAACAGGCTGACTTCAAACTAGCCTGGCAGTCAGACATAGGTAGCACCATCACAAAACACGACCTGAAACAAGCCTTTCAGGCACATAAAGGACATACCACATGTACAGCACACTTAGAGACCATGAGAAAAGTCTTATACAGATGGTACATGGTACCGGACAAGCTAGCAAAATGTTCCCGGGAGCCCAGGGGGAATGCTGGAGGGGATGTGGAAATAGAGGGACGATGTATCATATATGGTGGACATGTCCAATCCTGACTCCTTACTGGTCGATGGTAGAGGAGATAGTGGCAAACACGATAGGCCAACCATACCACTTAACACCAGAACAAGGCATCCTGTTCATGCACCTTAACCTCTGGCATAAACCAGAGAGACAACTGATATTCCACATACTTATAGCGGCAGTAACGCTGGTGGCCAGAAATTGGAAGCAAACACAAGCACCACTTAAACAAGAGCCACTGACCCAAATCTCGCTGAACTGGGAATACGAAAGCATGGCCAGCAAACACATAAAGACAAACCACACGGTAGAAGTAGCAAAAACCAAGTGGGAAGCCTATACAAAGTCAGGCAGATCCCTCCGGAAGCCCACCGCAGACACACACACGGACACGTAGAAAGCACATTAAGCTCCACACCTAGGGGACTGGGTGAGATCAATGCAGAGACACAACCGTCGTAACACCCACAATGTAAGCGGGGCCACACGAGGCAAGCCTACAAAGCACGGTTAGACAGCGACAGAAGCCAGTGTACAAGGAGAGCAGATCAAAGCACAAGCTATCACAACGATCCCAGTTTAACCCCCCCCCCACCCTCCACACCCACCTACGGCTCTATCCGAAGTCACGTTCCTTCCAAAGGGTATTAGAATGAATGTATCCAAATGGTGCAAAACATTGGGTAAACAAATGTATAGAAGGTTACAACACCGCTCACCTGGAAAGACACCGTCCCCATAGGGGGCCGAAACCACGTACGAAATGTCTGTAAATCATTGTAAATGCACAATGGAATGTCATGTGCAATCGACCCAATCCCCATCCCTTAACCCGATTTTCTTTCTGTACCCCCCCCCCTTAAACTTAGCAAAATAAAAATTGTCAAATTGAAAAAAAAAAATTAAGAAATGGAACATATTGTTTTTCATAACTGTTTCTTTAAGCAATAACCTCAGTGTATAATATGTTTGCACCATTTTGTCCCAGACGAATTACAATAACAATAATGCATAAACAAGCTTCAAGGCTATTCTACGACTCTTTCAGTACACAATATACTGTGGTAACCCCAAGTTAATAGAACTTCCCCAAATCCGGGAATCTCCCACGACTGTGCACTTACGTCTTAGTATAAACAACAGATAAGCTATTCAGACTTTAAGATGCCATCTTGAACTAAGTCAGGAAAATTTCCATGACGTATACACCCTTTAATGATGGACTTGTATTTTTGCCAAGTTAAGGGAGGTCCTAAAATGAATAAAGTAAAAAAGTAACTTTTTCATATATGAACTACAGTGACTGTAAAATGACGACACCTAAGGTATAAATAGGTGTACTTTTAAATGTTAACACAGAGGAGAGACTTGGAGACAGACGCTGCTCCATCTTAAAATGACAGAGAGGCTGACATGATGACATGTTCAGAAGGGTATGTTAACCTATTAATGATATTTGCAAGCATTTAATTTCATCTTATAAACTCTGCTATAATGGATTTTATATTTATATTTTTATATAATAAATATCCAAAAAGACAAAACTATTGCTTCCAAGACAATCCTTATTTTATATTGTATTCTCAATTATTTACATATGTTAAATAGATGATCTCTTACTAACTATATAACATTATGGCTAAGATATCTGTATGGTTAGCCCTACTAAGTTCTATGTTTTAAGACATTATAGTGGTAAATAAGGGAACCAGCCACGGTTACAGTGTAATTTGACTCATAACTCTCTGATTGGTTACTTAATCCACCATCATTTTACCATTTTACGTTAGGGCCCCCACCCGCCGCTCGGGGGGGGGGGGGGGGTACTTTTTTTTTTTTAAACAGTGAACAGTCACAGGCGAGTAGGGGCAAAATTTACTAATACTAAGTAATTTTTACTTAGTATTAGTAAATTTGTCTGAAAGACCAATTTAGGTCTTTCAGCCTTTTGGTAGATAACTCCCTAATACCGTGGGAATTAGGGAGTTATCTACCAAGCGGCTGCAAGAGAAGTCCCGAGGTGCCGAAGTCCCGAAGTCCCGAAATTCCGAAATTCCGAAGTGTCGAAGTTGCCGAATTTCTGAAGTGTCTTAGTGCCGAAGTTGCCGAATTTCCGAAGTGTCGAAGTGCCGAAGTTCCGACGTTGCCAAAGTTCCGAAGTCTTGAAGTGCCGAATTGCCGAAGTCCCGAATTGCGAAAATCCCGAATTTCGGAATGCCGAACCGAACCGAAAATTCCCATGCACATGCCTAAACCAAACCCCCTTACGACACAGGCCCCACTTACCGTACCACTAACGAGTCGGTATATTTCCCCTATATATTAAAATAAACTGGGTGGGAGACAAGAAACATAACATAAACAGTACAACATGGGTGGGACAATACTCGCCTTCGTGTCTTTAATAAAATCATGAATTTTGACGGGGCGTGGCCTGACCACCGATGGAGTGAGACGCACCTAACTTGAGCTCCTAGGCCCCAACCTGCAAATCCCAGTAAAAATTAGCACTCTAAGGATCAAATAACCGAGCAAATGGGGGAAAAAAGAAGGCTCACTACCGCAGGCCCATCCAGCACGACCCCGGCAAGACAACCGCCAGGCCCGATGGATGGCTTTCTATCGATGCCGCCGGGCCCCCGCGGCACTGAGGAGGTAGACACGCGGGCGCCTTCACCCTCCGGCCCCAGCACAAGATGCACCGACAACAGGCACACTGGTCCAAATTTCAGCGGACATCGCGGCCATATCAAGCAGCATGCTGACCCGCAGGGATAGAAATGGTGGCAGAGTTGCGCGCCATCATCAAAGAAGAAATTGCGGCGGTCCAGAGCGACATCACCACGCTAGAGCAGTGGGTGGATGCCCTTGAAGAAACTAACCTGCAAGCCACACAACATCAGCAGGCCGCAGACCTGGCCACCTCGCGGCAGGGCAACATCCTCCTGGATCTCCGCCGGCAGGTCGAAGATTTGGATAATAGGGGCCGCCGGAATAACATCAGGATCCGGGGCCTGCCGGAGGCGGAGGATGAGGCCCTGCAGGAGACCCTCATGGGACTATTTACACACCTCCTGGGGGACGTGGCGCCCCGAGATTTTGGCATTGAGAGGGCACACCGGGCCCTGAGGGCCCCCAGGAGGGACAGATTGCCCAGGGACGTGGTCTGTGCACTGGTGTCGTTCCAACTAAAGGAGGCCATCATGAAAGCCGCCAGAGCACGGCCTCATGTCCCCTATATGGATGCACAGGTCACCCTCTTCCAGGACCTGTCAACTATTACCCTGGATGCCAGATGGGCCCTGCGGCCGATTACCCGCCTCTTGCAGGAATGGAGGATCCTCTATAAATGGGGATTCCCCTTCAGCCTACAGGCCAGGACACATGGCATGTACTCCGCTGGCCCAACGATGTGCCCCGCTTCCTCCGGATGACCGGCCTACCTGAAGTACCGATCCCGAACTGGATCCTTGATAGCCCTCCGGCCCGACCATCTGGACCAACAGAGGCAGCGCAGAATCTCCCGCCGAGCTCAGGACCACCAAGACGCAGGGGAGGCCCAGAAGGCCCCGAAGAATAGGCTCTGCTGAAGGAGCACCCGGGCACACAGGAACGGCCCCACCACCTCACTTACAGCGGTACCCGCTCAGAAGAAACCGACCTTTATAGCAACACCTTTTGACCCAGGACCAGAGACATGGGGAAGCCTTCGAGGGGGTATGTACTGTTCCAATAGCCCCTACACCATTATGCAATGCCCAATAGTCCCAGGGTTAAGCTAACTGGGGATCCCCATAAGTTGGGTGGATGGGGGCCTCCAGGGGGGAGCGGGGAGAGGGGAGACTCATCATATGGGATGGCCCTTTGGGGTGCGGCCGACGGCACTGGGGCTCCACGAGGTGGGGAGGGGAGAAGGGCGTATGGGGCAAGCTCAGTGGCCGGGACGTGCCCAACAGAGGGACTGGGACACCCACTGGCATTGGCCACAAACCGTTAACTGTTTTGGGGACAATTGCACAAGATGAACCCTGATGCACTGACACATGATTTGCAAGGGTGGTCGGGGCCTTGGGGGGAGGACCGGGAGGGGGATAGGCCCGGGCGCTAGCAAGCCGGATGGCAGTAGGGGGAGGCGTGGGATAGGCTGGGGGGGGCGGGGTGGCAGGGGCCGTAGAATCTAGTTACAAGTTCTCTGTTGACAGCCATTAGTTCAGGGTGGTTACATTTGTCCAGAACATACTCAGAGTGAGACACCTTTGCACGTGCACTCAATTCATACTGCAGGCAAAACTGATGCGGTCCTACAGGGCACCTGGAGTGGGGGGTGGGGGGGGGACCCTGGAGGATGGGGCATCAGGTAATACCGAGTGACGCTACACAGCCACCGTCACCACCATAGCGATCACAGTACGTAGCGGGGCTGCCCTCTGGGAGGAGATCCCACGGGACCGGAGGTTAATAGCAGATGAAGGCACTAGAGGGTGACGGGTGGACGGCACGCAGGAGTTAGGGGACCAGTCGATAAGACATAATGGTATATAGCACCTAGGCAGACACCCACACTGTCCACGCAGGGGCGGGAGTGGCCGACATGGATAGCGGGATGGACAGGTGCGTAGCCCCCGCAGCTCGACCCAGCCTTCAAACACTACCAAATACAGCCCCCGCAGGTTGGGAGTCCCCAATGGAGACTGCTGATAGGACACAACTCTAGACATATAGGCGTCACTACATCGGTGGCGACACTTAACCTCACTGTGACAGACCCTACTTGTATATACTACCGGGGTTGCGGGAGGGAGCCGACCCTCTGCCCCCGCAACGACTACACCCGGTACAGGGACATAGTCACACCACACCACACCCACACATCTTGACAAGGACAGCATCCCCAGACGCATTTCCTGACCACTGACCACACCCCGCTATGACTTCTCTTTCCTCCGTGCCCTCCCCGGGGCGGGTGCGTGGCCGCCCCCCTGCGACGGCCGGGGACGGCTTCGCGCCGGCCCAGCTTACATACTGGTCGAACAATGTCCAGGGGCTTAACGTACCGGAGAAGCGCACACACCTGCTCAACAAGTGCTCGGCCGCACGGGCGTTGATAGTGTTTCTGCAAGAAACGCATCTCAGAGGCAGCGATGCCCCCAAATTGGAAAAACAACGTTTTCCAACAGGATACTACGCAAATCACCCGGATGCCAAGAAAGCTGGGGTAGCAATTTTGTTCGCACACACGGTGCCGTTCCAATGTAAGGCGACGATGGAGGACCCCAACGGGCGCTATCTCTTTATCAAAGGCAGCATAGCAGACCACGTGTACACCTTCGCGAGCATCTACAGCCCCAATAGGAGACAACACGTCTTCCTGAATCGGACCATGACCAAGCTGGAGAGCTTTAGGGAAGGCCTGCTGGTAGTGGCAGGGGACTTGAACATCCCGCTCGACCCCCGCCTGGATACTTCCAGGGGGACAAGCACAGTACCAGCACACTGTATACGCACGACGCTGAGGTCTTTGGGCAAACTAGGGCTGGCGGATTGCTGGAGGGTGACCCACCCAGAAGACCGAGATTACACCCATTTCTTGGCTGTCCACTCCCGCTACAGCCGTATTGATTAAATTTTCATAGCTTAAGAATACTTAAACCTCCTGCTTAGCACAGACATCGAGCCGCTGGATCACTCTGACCATGCGCCTGTGGTGGCCCGCACAAGCTCCCCCTTGTACAAACCCAGGGAACGACAATGGAAGCTCAACGAATCCCTACTAGACGACCTGGCACTCAAGTCTGCGATAACTGAAACTATAACCCAATACTTCGCAGAAAATGAGGACCCAGAGGTGTCTCCACTGATGCTCTGGGAAGCGCATAAGTGCGTTGTCCGGGGCCACCTCATAGCCGAGAACACGAGACGCAAGAAAGACCGACGCGCACACCTAACCACCCTGACAAAGCGCATAGCTGACCTGGAACAAGAACATAAACGCACACTAGAAGAAGGTATATACCTCCGCCTCACAGTAGCGCGTAGGGAACTACGTGACATCATTTCGCAGGGACAACTACACACGGCTAGAAAGTCAGCAAGATTCTTCTACGAACATTCTAATAAGAGCGGCAGACTGCTGGCGCGGATGTTACAGGACAACAGGAGAGCACAGCACATCCACAAGATCCACACACGAAGCGGAGGCATCACACGCTTGCCAGAAGGTATCTTGGAGGCATTCCAAGAATACTATGCAACTCTATACGCACAGGCGCGTGCGGGAGAGGGATCTGTGGGACAACATCACAGAAACAAAGTCCAGGCCTATCTCGAAAGACACGTAGCAAGAAAACTTACCCCGGAGCAGGAAGAGGAATTAGACCAACCCCTGACACTTGAAGAACTGGCAGGCGCCATTAAAGCATCTAAGCCACACCGGGCCCCAGGTCCAGACGGCCTACAACTCTTGTATCACCGCACCTTCAAAGATATCCTACTCCCGAAACTCCTATCAACTCCATCTTAACGGGGGGCTCCTTCCCCTCAGACACCTTGAGGGCCATCGTCAATGTCCTCCCGAAAGAAGGCAAGGACCCCACCAATTGCGCTAGCTACCGCCCCATCTCGTTACTGAACGCCGACTTGAAGATTTTCCCTAAGGCAATGGCGCTCCGAATCACCCAAGTCCTACCTGGTCTGATACACCCAGACCAGGTGGGCTTCATTCCGGGGAGGGAGGCTAGGGACAACACCATCAGAGCCCTCAACATAATCCACATGGCCAAGCCCGGCAAGCGGGAGGTAATGCTCCTGTCAACGGACGCCGAAAAGGCGTTTGACCGTGTGGACTGGACCTTCCTTGCGGAAACACTGCGCCACACGGGATTCGGCCCCAACATACAAACTTGGGTGGTCGCCCTATACACCAACCCAACGGCACGCATCCGGATCAACGGAGCCCTAACAAAACCGTTCAGCATTAACAACGGCACTCGCCAGGGCTGCCGCCTGTCGCCCCTCCTGTTTGCCCTCACTCTCGAACCATTTCTGGAGGCAGCGGAGCGGAGCGGAGCACCGAGTGGCGGCATATGCTGACTGTAACGGAGCTCCGTGTACTCCGGCCGAGTACCCTCCGTTGATGGATGCTCCTAGCGCTTACAGAGGACTCCAAGCACTGCAGATGACACCACAACCACCGCAGACTCCACAACCGCCGTAGCTTAACTAGAGCCGCGCCGTCTTCCTTCCACCCTGGATCGGTTTCTGTCCTCCAGGACCATGTGGGGAAGACCTCTCCTCCAGGAGAGCGTATCCGGAACAAGCTCTTAAAAGAGCTAAGTGATTAAGCTCAGGGGAATATGCAGAGCATAGCAATCCCCAGTGTGATACAGCAATTCCCTCCAATAACGAGACAAGGCTACGTTTTGAAGGGTCAAGAAGAACTGAGGACTGGGACACCCAGCCTGCTTTTTATTAGGAACAGATACACACAGGACACTCCCAGGGGGAGGATGAAATTAACCAATCATACGCATGGTAACACCCCCACGTCTCCTCCCCTCAGATAAACACATAACATAATTAAAACGTACATTATTTTACCCAAGTTCTGAAAGTACCCAAAAAACAGGGGGTACAGCTTTAAATCTGGTATCCCCAGATAGCCCTTGTTCAGGGGACCAACATACCTAAAAATCAGTCAATTCGGATGAATGGTTCGGGAGATACAGAGTTCCAAAGTTTTGACCGACCGCACAGACCAACTAGCCGAAAATAGTTCCATGAGTTTTGGCCTTGCGGTCGGTCTCCGTTCGCATGAACAAAAGATACGAAATTCTTGCCATCCATTCGCATCTCCGTGATCGCTAGAATCCCCATATAAAGTCAAGTATAACTACCGAACGGCCGGTCGTTCGGTAGTTTCCGTACGAAGTTCTGGGTGCATGGAGGTCTCAGCGGTGTTGGCCTGTTTGCGTATCCGATTTTAGTTCCATGCGTTCACAGGCAAACACCGCTGTTCGTGCGTAAGATGGCCGCGAACACGTGTAAAGTCCCGAAATGGCGGCCACCTATTCGGCACACAAAGGATTCATATCGAATCATACGAACGGTTTTACTACAGAATCCCAACAAGGCATTTAAACATATTTTATGTGTCCATAGTCTCTGTACAGCCCATTTAAAGAGCCACAGACAGCATAATGAAAATTCATTAAGCCCAGATATAGTTTTTAACGTGCAATATAGTCCAGGACCATAGTCGCAGGGGAGGAGGCAGGCAAGCAGGCCTCTCCAGGACAAAGTGGCGAAGGGCACTTCGTCACACATCTCCCCTTTGGGGGGAAGACTAACCAGGCACCTGACCTTCTGTCGGTCAGTGCCTCCGTTAGTCGATCCACCAACCCACAATAAATAGATGTCAGAGTAGCCCCCCCACAACACCAAAGTACAAGAGCAGCCCACCCACAACAAACAGTCACTGCACCTGGGTATTTTGCTGTGGTGATGGGGTAACACGCTGTGGGGACTTGAGGGAGGGCAGAGGCCAGCGGCGCTCTGCCCTGCTGCCAGCTCTTCTGCTGGGGTAGCCGGCAGGACATCAGGATCTGGATCAGGGACAAAGGTAGGGCAGAGGCCAACTGCACTCTGCCCAGCTGCCAGCTCTTCTGCTGGGGTAGCCTGCCGGGCATCAGGCTCTGGATCAGGGACAAAGGTAGGGCAGAGGCCAACTGCACTCTGCCCAGCTGCCAGCTCTTCTACTGGGGCGCTGGTAACATAGTCTGGCTCAGTAGCCAGGGAAACACAAGAGTCAATGAGGGTTAATGTCGCCTTTGTTAACCCTGGTGCCACGCTAGGAGTTAGCTGGGGAGGGGCATTTGTACTTACCCCCTCCTCCTGTTGTCCCAATGAGGGTAGTTGGGGATCTGGACTGGCTGTCCAGCATCCCTGTAGGTCAGGCACAGAGACCACGGTCCCATCTGCGCCGTCTGGGAGATTGGTGTCTCCCCTTGTTAGGGTAAGCTGTCGCTGGGGAGAGGGGGTGCTGTGCTCCTCTCCCTGAAACACAGGCTGCCGCTGGGGAGGAAGGACGACACCTTCAGCTCCCTGGGGTATACACTGCCGCTGGGGGGGAAGGACGACACCTTCGGCCCCCTGGGGTTCACACTGCTGCTGGGGAGGAAGGACGACACCTTCAGCTCCCTGGGGTACACACTGCCGCTGGGGGGGAAGGACGACACCTTCGGCCCCCTGGGGTTCACACTGCTGCTGGGGAGGAAGGACGACACCTTCAACTCCCTGGGGTACACACTGCCGCTGGGGAGGAAGGACGACACCTTCAGCTCCCTGGGGTACACACTGCCGCTGGGGGGGAAGGGCGACACCTTCGGCCCCCTGGGGTTCACACTGCTGCTGGGGAGGAAGCACGACACCTTCAGCTCCCTGGGGTACACACTGCCGCTGGGGAGGGAGGACGACACCTTCAGCTCTCTGGGGTACACACTGCCGCTTGCGGGTAAGGACAACACCTTCGGCCCCCTGGGGTTCACACTGCTGCTGGGGGGGAGGAACGACACCTTTAGCCTGCTGTAACACATACTGCTTGAGACTGGGTGTCCATATCCTCAACTTCCACAGTAGTCGCTCAAATGCCATTGCCGCACGGTTCTCAGCACTCAATTTGCGCATTACTTTGGAGACCATCTCGTTTGTAAGGTCTGGGCCATAGCAGACCAACCGCCTCTTTACCTCCTCAATGTAATCGTCACCCTCGTAGCAACGTACCATTTTGAGGTGCTCTTCGCAGGGCTCTATCCATGCCTGCTCCATGCTGCTGTAGGTAGGGACGCTGCCCAATGGCTAGCGTTGCCCTCAATTTGTAACTCCAAACGTTACCAGTGTCTCTGAGCTGCTTCTCCTCGCACTAGGACGCCATCCCACCACTGCCACCACTGTAACGGAGCTCCGTGTACTCCGGCCGAGTACCCTCCGTTGATGGATGCTCCTAGCGCTTACAGAGGACTCCAAGCACTGCAGACGACACCACAACCACCGCAGACTCCACAACCGCCGTAGCTTAACTGGAGCCGCGCCGTCTTCCTTCCACCCTGGATCGGTTTCTGTCCTCCAGGACCGTGTGGGGAAGACCTCTCCTCCAGGAGAGCGTATCCGGAACAAGCTCTTAAAAGAGCTAAGTGATTAAACTCAGGGGAATATGCAGAGCATAGCAATCCCCAGTGTGATACAGCAATTGCCTCCAATAACGAGACAAGGCTACGTTTTGAAGGGTCAAGAAGAACTGAGGACTAGGACACCCAGCCTGCTTTTTATTAGGAACAGATACACACAGGACACTCCCAGGGGGAGGATGAAATTAACCAATCATACGCATGGTAACACCCCCACGTCTCCTCCCCTCAGATAAACACATAACATAATTAAAACGTACATTATTTTACCCAAGTTCTGGATGTACCCCAAAAACACCCCAGATACCCCAGATAGCCCTTGTTCAGGGGACCAACATACCTAAAAATCAATTCGGATGAATGGTTCGGGAGATACAGAGTTCCAAAGTTTTGACCGACCGCACAGACCAACTAGCCGAAAATAGTTCCATGAGTTTTGGCCTTGCGGTCGGTCTCCGTTCGCATGAACAAAAGATACGAAATTCTTGCCATCCATTCGCATCTCCGTGATCGCTAGAATCCCCATATAAAGTCAAGTATAACTACCGAAGGGCCGGTCGTTCGGTAGTTTCCGTACGAAGTTCTGGGTGCATGGAGGTCTCAGCGGTGTTCGCCTGTTTGCGTATCCGATTTTAGTTCCATGCGTTCACAGGCAAACACCGCTGTTCGTGCGTAAGATGGCCGCGAACACGTGTAAAGTCCCGAAATGGCGGCCACCTATTCGGCACACAAAGGATTCGTATCGAATCATACGAACGGTTTTACTACCGAATCCCAACAAGGCATTTATGTTTCAAACGGCTTTTATTCGTGTCATCGGATATGTATAACAATGCGATAAGATAGTATAATAGGAGACACGCAGGTCTCGCAACAGTGGGAGCAGCCATATAAATATAAAGTGATGAACACCAAAACAATATTAACAAGTAGAAGGTAGTACAGTAGCAACATTGTTAGCTTCGTTACGGTACATGTAGTAAATATGCAAACATCTGTATCCTATAATCGGTTGCAAAAGGGTAGGTTTATCAATTCTGTGTGAGCCAGATAGTGACTGTGTAGTGTATGGACAAGATACGCCAGTCATCATAATGGCCGTGTACAGCCGAGGAGTATCTTTGAAGCGGATATGGGCTATTATAACATCTGTGGTAAGGTTGACCTGAAGAAATAAGTCAGAGAGGAGACTCGTCGTCCTATAAATTATTGAGGGATAATGGGTTTCTATTGGGTCCCATTGCCTCGCGCGGGCCCTATTTTGTCGTGCGGGCGGTGAAATCTGTAGGTTCAGTCTATAGTGGAGGGCAGCAACGATTTAGCGGAGCATCCGCATAGCACCTGAGGCCCCAGCCCATCTTACCCTACTAATAGACTGTTGTTGAAACTAGTGTGCACGGGCAATGGGGACAATTTATTGCGTGGGGTCAGGGAAAGAGAGCCAGTGGTGTAGAAAAGAGAGCACAGTAACAGAAGGGGATATGGAAGAGAGAGAGAGGAGGGAAGAGAGAGAGAGAATAAGGAGAGAGAAAAAAAAAAAAAAAGGGGAGGGGGTGGGGGGAGGGAATTCGGGACCGAGGTGTTCCGCGTAATGTGGTGCCACTCGTCCAGGGGCGCAGGTGGATGAGGGGGGGGGGGGTGTAAAGGGGCACCCTTCACGGGCCACGCCCCCGCCCATCCCCCCCACCCCGCCCCGCCACGTAAGACAGCCACGGCCGCCACCTCTCGACATGCTTCTCCTCCATACCTATCAATGAAGCGTGGATCGATTCCGCCCTATATATCTCCTCCACTCTTTCCATCCAGAGACCGATCGTCGGGGTTACATCTTGCTTCCAGTGTAATGGGATCAGAGCCTTGGCGGCGTTCAACAGGTGTCGGAGTATAGATCTTCTATACACCCCGATGGTGTCTGGTGTAGAGTGTAGTAGAGCCACCTCTCTATCGAATCCACCGTCCGACCCCAGTATTTCCTCCGTTCGCCGTTTGATCTCGTCCCAGAATGGCGTGATGCGTGGGCATTCCTACCAGATATGCAGGATCGTTCCACGTCCCTCCCCACATCTCCAGCAAGTGTCAGGTACCGCCGGAAAGATCCTGTGTAGGCTGTCGGGTGTTCTGTACCAGAACGACAGGAGCTTATAATTAGTTTCCTGATAGCCGGAGCTAGAGGAGCATTTGTGGTGCAGGACCAGGATTTTTTCCCATTGAGTCGCGGTGAATGATATACCCAGGATGCGTTCCCAGCGTCGGCGAAAGGTGTCCGCGTTCTCCAGATGGCCTGTAAGGAGATGCTGGTAAATGAGGGACGTGGATTTGGCTAGGTTGGTCCGTCGGTCACAGAGTGTCTCAAACCACGTCAGGTCTCTATGTAGAGATTCTCTGTGTGGTAGGGTTTGGTAAAAATGTGTAATTTGTGTGTAGCGGAAGATTTGCATTGCGGACGGTTGGTCGTTGTCTATCAATTCCCGTAATGGTATTACGCCTGTATTATTCAGCAATCTATGGATGGAGAGGGATTCTTCCCCTCCCAGGATACTCCAGGATGCTGGTGGTAGTCCACCTCCTATGTGTGGGTTATATGACAGCTGTATCGGCGGGCTCGGCGTTGGAGACAGTTGCGGTAGTCTTCTGATGGTGTCCCATGTTTTTAGTGTTTGTGCCACTGTGGAGGGGCAGTCATGGGGCGACATCGGAGGTCTCTTCGAGTTCCATACCGTAGTGAGAAGAGACGACCCCATGTGGCTCTTATCTAGTTCAATCCATTGTTTGTGTGCTGGATGAGTATGCCATTCCAAGACCCGTTGTAGCACTGTAGCATGATGGTATTTGCGAAGGTCCGGGAGTGCAGTTCCACCCCACGCTCGTGGCAGGCATAGGATCTCCTGTCTGAGTCTCGCCTGTCTTCCGCTCCACACAAATCGTATCATAGCGGTCCGGAGCGATTGAAAGTACGCCGTCGGTAGGGCTAGAGGTATCGTTTGGAAGAGGTATAGGATCCGGGGCAATATATTCATTTTCAGGATGGCTATGCGGCCGAACCATGAGATATATGGGTACGACCATGCCTGTAAGTCCCGGCTTATTCTTTGTAGCAAGGGTAGGAAGTTTGTCCGGTACATGTCTCCTAGATCCCTATTAAGGGCGATGCCCAGGTATTGCATGTGGTTCGGGCACCATCTGAACGGGAATTGGCGCTTCAGTGCGTCGACCTGCGCCGGAGAGGCCGAAATGTTAAGTACCTCACATTTAGGTATATTCAGTTTAAATCCCGATATCTCCCCGTAGGACTCAAATGCCGACATCAAGTGAGGTAGGGTGGTCTCGGGCTTATTGATGATGAATAAAAGATCGTCCGCATACGCCGCCACTTTGTGGGTGACGTCCTTGTTGGGAAATCCGAGGATCTCATCCGATCTGCGCACAGCTTCCAGGAACGGTTCAAGGGTGAGGGCGATGAGCATGGGGGAGAGCGGGCATCCCTGCCGCGTTCCGTTCCGGATCTGAAAGGGTTCGGTGAGTGCACCGTTCACTCTTACTTTGGCGCTTGGGCAATGATACAGCGCACCTATCCACTTCATTATGTTCTCCCCAAAGCCCATCTCCCGCAGTGTAGCCGTAAGGAATGACCAGTTTACCCGGTCGAATGCTTTCTCAGCATCCGTGGAGAGCAATAGGAGGTTATCATTTGACCGTCTCGCCAGATGTTGGATGGATTGGACTCTGAGAGTGCTATCTCTGGCCTCACGCCCGGGTATGAAGCCTGTCTGGTCTGGGTGGACTAATGTCGGCAAAAGACCTCCGATCCTGATGGACAGTATCTTGGTCAGCAGTTTTATATCTACATTGAGTAGGGAGATAGGTCTATAGCTGCTGCAGAGTTCGGGATCCTTCCCCGGCTTCGGGAGAACCGTGATGGTAGCAGCCAGTGATTCCTGGTGGAATTGAGCGTCTCCGATGAGAGCGTTGAATGCATTAGCGAGTTTTGGGATTAAGATGTGCTGGAATTTCTTATAATAGTCTAAGGTGAAGCCGTCCGGACCTGGCGCGCGCCCTGTTTTAGCTGATTTGATCGCTCCTGCTACCTCCGCCTCTGTGATCGGTATCTCCAAGTCCTCCGATTCCCCTCGTTGCAATCTCGGCCCCATATAGGTCTCGATATAGTGCCGCATTTTTTCGTTTCTATCCGCTATCTCCTGTGGCTGCGTCGGTTGCGGAATGTTATACAGTGAGGAGTAGAACGTCCGAAATTCCGAGGCGATCTTATCCGGGAATTGTGTAGTAGTACCATCAGCTTGCCGTATTCTGTTGACCTGGGCTAGTCCCTGTGGACCTTTAAGCATCCTGGCCAGTAGCCTCCCTCCTT
The DNA here is from genome assembly GCF_036172605.1 of Pelobates fuscus. Taxonomy (NCBI): domain Eukaryota; kingdom Metazoa; phylum Chordata; class Amphibia; order Anura; family Pelobatidae; genus Pelobates; species Pelobates fuscus. The sequence goes on along the minus strand of NC_086320.1, from coordinate 223,797,147 downwards.
TGTTAGCATGCTGGTAAAAGAAGGCCTTCGAGCGTTGCAATGAACGATAATGACAGGTCGTCATGTGCATCTGTAGCTGTCTCCGGGCTTCCAGTAATTCCGCGTATGTCGACTCGAGTTGTGATCTCTTATGTTGTGCCTCGAGTGTGGATATACGGTCCACAAGGTCGGTCATGTGTCGCTGTGATTCCCTCCTCTTTTTGGAAGCGATGTGCATTAGTGTGCCTCGGATAACGCTTTTATGCGCCTCCCAGATCGTGGTCGCGAGTTGGTCCTCCGTTGTGTTGAGCGTAAAATATGTATTGAGTTCCTCGGACACCTGTTCCCTGATTGTCGGGTCTAGTAGTAGCGAATCTTGGAGCCTCCATGTCCATGAGGTCGGGCGCATCCTTGGGGAATCTATCGTCAGAGTGACGGGGCCATGGTCTGACCACTGTGCAGCCCCTATCTCCGCTGTTTGAATTGTCGACAACCGTTCTTGTTGCATGAATATATAGTCTATTCTCGAGTAGCGTTTGTGGATAGTAGAATAGTGTGTGTATTCCCTGTCATCGGGATGCAGTGCGCGCCAGCAATCCACAAGCCGAAGGTTCCGTAAGGATTTCAGTATGTTGCGGAGGGCACCTTGGGTGATGCAGCTGTGTCCTGTAGACGAGTCAGCAAGGGGGTATAGCGGTACGTTGAAGTCGCCGCCTAGAATCAGGGTTCCTTCCGTGAAGGAAGAGAGCTTAAGGAGGGTTTTGCGTATGTATTGAGCTTGATTGTTGTTCGGGACGTAGATTGTAGCGAAAGTGTATCGTCTATCGTGAATATCTCCCTTAAGGAAGAGGTATCTGCCATTTGCATCCGATAGACGGTCCGCTTCGCAGAATTGAAGCTTCGCCTCAAGGAGGACAGCCACCCCAGCCCTGCGGGCCGTGGGGTGGTTACTACAGGCGGCGTTGGTGTAGTGCTTGCTTTTTAGCATTGGGGCTGCGCCCTCCTTGAATTGCGTCTCCTGTAAGAAGGCTACAGATATACGCCTAGCGTAGAGGTCCCGTAGGAGCTGCGTCCAACGTTCCGGGATGTTGAGACCGTGGCAGTTCAAAGATAAAACTCGGTATGGGTCGGGCTCATAGGTCGCGAGGGGGCGAGAGGCCGCGGCCGTCCCCCGCGGCATCGTGGTCCGCACGGGCAGGGGGGGGAGCGGGGAGAGGGTAAGGGGCGGGGTAAAGAGAAAAATAAATAAATAAATAAACTTATGGGGGGGGAATGAGAAGAAGGAGTTAGGGAAGAGCGTGAGAGAATGGAGGGGGCGTCAGTCACACCTTAACTCCCTTTCCCCTCCCAGGTGACGTCACCTCAGTTAGAGTTGAGAGTAGTAAACGGGGGTTAGAGTGCGCACCTCAGATGAGAGACAGCAACTGCACCTAGATGTAGGTGCAGAGGAACCCTCTTAGAAGGGTGTTTTCGTGTGACCACGGCGGCAAGCGACAGTCGGGTCTGCCAGAGCAAGTCCAGCAGCGTCCAACTACCGATTCCCCGCGGGAAGGGTTTGTTCACACGAATATGTTCGGGGTTAGTGGGTGTGTCCGGTAAGCATCACCACCTGGGGTGATACCTCTCCCGTATAAAGAGGTAGATTAGGGTCGTGGGCAGCCTACGGGTGCTCCGCCACCTCGTCAGTAGTCAAATGTCACTTATATGGAATAGTGCAGTTAGCAAGTTGTGTCAGCGGTCCCAGGGGGCCTGGGTGAAGGGGGTCTTACGTCGTTTTTTGTTTGGGGTGGGGGAGTAAAGTGGGGACCAGGCAGGGGGCGAGCCTCACCTATATCACGGTCTTCTGTGAGGGCGGTAGGAGTCAGAGTAGATCGTCGGGTGTCGCCGGGGTGTGGGATGGGGTGAGAGTACAGCATGTTTGCGGGCTGGGGGGCTAATGTCCAGGAACAGGGGTATCGGCCGGTCTAGTTGAGCTTGCTCAACGTCCATCAGTAGGTCCAGCATAGCCTGGGGGGTGTCGGGAAGGGGCCAGGCCACCACTACCAGCAGTAGCTCGTGCAGCGTCACCTGTGTGACAGGGGGTGTTAGTGGACTAGAAGACTGTCTGAACTAACATCAGATGCGTACCCGGGATGGGGAAGGCGTAGGTGTATCACGAGGGAAAAAGGCATAGCAGATAAGACATGTCATTTTTCACATTGATGCCTAAACATGGGACGACCGGGTATAGAAATGCAGATATACATGTACATGGTTAAATGCAGAAAACACAATACATTTCCCCCCCCCCCCCCCCCGCCCCATATAGCATGCAGGCCGAGAGTTGAGACAATAGGTTAAATAATAGCCTCCAGGTATTACATAGTTACCAGGGTTGTCCCTCCACTTCTGCCAACCCCCCCCCCACACCCCTGTTATCTGTTAATTGTTCCCCTTTTTGCCTTTCCCCATGGCAGTCAAGATTCCTCCTCGTCATTAGTCATATGTCAGTCACTTACATGGGGTAGTTTAGTTAGCAAGTTGTGTCAGTGGCCCAAGGGGACCTGGGTGAAGAGGGTCCTAAGTCGCCTTCTTGGGAAGTACAGCGGGGTCCTGGCGGGGGCAAGTCAGAGTAGATCATCGGGTATCGCTGGGGCGTGGGATGGGGTGGAAGTACAGCGTAATTGCGGGCTGGGGGACTAATGTCCAGGAACAGGGGTGTCGGCCGGTCAAGTTGAGCAGCCCAACGGTCGTCATAAGGTCCAGTGTAGCTTGGGGGGCGCTGGGAAGAGGCTAAGTCACCACCAACAGCCGTGGCTCGTGTAGCATCACCAGTGTGACAAGGGGTGTTAGTGGTCTAGGGAGCTGGCTGGACTAACATCAGCTGCGTACTCGGGATGGGGAAGGCCCAGGTGTATCACATGGGAAAAAGGTGTAACAGATAAGACATATCATTTATCACATTGATGCCTAAACATGAGACAGCCGGGTATAGAAATGCCGGTATACATGTACATGGTTAAATGCATAAAACACAATACATCCCCCCGTAGCATGTAATCCTAGAATTGAGACATTTCCCTTGTTCCCCCCTTGCCCCCTTTCGTTTTTTTTTTTTGTGTTTTTTTTTTTTTCTTTGCTTTTTCTCTTTTTCTCCCCCCCTTCACCCCCTCTTTTTATCATTCCTTTCCTCCCCCCTTCCTTCCCCTCTCACCCCCCTCCCCTCCCTTGCAAAACTATATTAGAGCATAGTGATTCCTGTATGTCTTCCCCCTCCCCTATTCCCTTGCACGTCAAGCCTCACAATGCCCCCCCCCCACTCCCCCCACACCCACAGAGACCTGTAGCGGAGCGTCCTGCATTCCAGCTTTCAACCAGATGCAAGCAGGCCAGGTGTATCCGATAGCTTGGGGGGGCTCAGGTGGAGCGCTAAAGGTAGACGTCCCAGGTCTTGTGCCGGATTCAGCCAACCACTGCGGATGGCAGGACCCCTCCAAGTCAGTGATGCCCGACCCAGTTTCCCCTCCCAAAACAGCCCGGACAGTTCCAGGAGGGAGAAGAAAAAGAACAAAAAAACAACATGGGGGCAATTGAAGGCTAAGTTACATTAGGGGAGGCATATGGCGGTGTTAGGCTCGTAACCCGGCCTCTGCAGTGGGATGAGGGGGCCCTCCGTCCGGTCCATGGCGGCAATAGCTGGAGACCCACTCCCATCCCCCACCCAAAGAGACAAAAGAGAATAAACAATAAAAGAAGGAGAAAACCATTTTCAGGTGGCGGGCCAGGTGCCCACCCGCGCCGGTCGGCCAGCCAGCCACGGCTAAGGCGAAGCTTATGGGCAACCTTTCACTGGATTTCCATGTTGTGTAGGCCTACTGAGCCAGCAGGTCACAGGTGGGCTTCTGCCCGGTCGCAGGTATTTATTCTTCTGGATTAGTCGGGTGGGCGGGCAGAACGCCTGGGCGGTTCTCCCTGGAATCCCTCTGCGGTTGCCAGGGTGGCCTCTGGGGTCTGGGTTCCCTATCCAGCGGTTCCAGGATCCAGTCCGGCACAGCTATAGGCGGTAGATCCAGACGTTGCAGGAAGTGTGGGACTTCATCTGGCCAGCGTGCAGATACCCACTCATTGCGGTGGCGCACCTGTATGCTGAAGGGGAAGCCCCATTTGTATGGTATATTGCGTTCCCTGAGGGCAGCTGTTATGGGTCTGAGGGCTCGTCGCGCTTCCAACGTGGCTGGGGAGAGGTCTTGGTATAGAGAGACATCAGCACCCTGGTACTGCCATGTAGGTCGCGTTCTGGCGGTGCGCATTATGCGTTCCTTTAGTGGGAAGGAGTGAAGGCAGCAAATGAGATCTCGGGGGTCCCCCTCACGGATTCGGGGTCTCAGGGCCCTGTGTGCTCTTTCAAAGCGTATATCCGCTGGAGCTTCGCCCCCTAATATGTGCCGGAATAGCCCGGTCAGTAGGACCTCCGCATTTTCTGCGCCATCCCGCTCAGGTACCCCACTTACCCGGATATTGGAACGGCGGCTCCTGTTGTCCAGGTCCTCCATCTGGCGGCGCAGGGTCAGTAGCATGTTGCCCTGTCTTGCGAGTGCTGTATCAGCTGCTGATGTTTGGCGTCGCGTGGTCTGGGCCTGCGCCTCCAGAGCCTGTATCCGGCCGTCCTGTGCGTCCATGTCAGCCCTCAGTGCAGTCACTGCTGAGGTAAGGGAGGCTTGAAGGGTGGAGGTGAGAGATTGCAGGTCAGCCTTTGTGACCATATTACTGGCCAGGCGCCTGATCTCTGCATTTATATCAGCCAGCGTGGGCTGCTCCTGATCGGAGTTTGAAGAGGCAGGGGAGACCGGCGCCATTTTGGAGCCGTGCGCGGCCCGGCTAGACCCCAGCGGGGTTTGAAGGAACCCGTCCATCGGGCCCGCGGAAGGTGCCTGGGGTGCAGTCCTGGGGGTCTGCGGGTGTTCCGCCCGTTTTGTGCGCCCCATCAGAGTCGGCTGACGTGCGGTAAGTGGCTTTTAGGAGCGCGGTGGCGAGGAGCTCAGGATTCAGGCGGCCATGCTGCTCGGACCTCAGGCCACGCCCCTCCCCAACAAGGCATTTAAACATATTTTATGTGTCCATAGTCTCTGTACAGCCCATTTAAAGAGCCACAGACAGCATAATGAAAATTCATTAAGCCCAGATATAGTTTTTAACGTGCAATATAGTCCAGGACCATAGTCGCAGGGGAGGAGGCAGGCAAGCAGGCCTCTCCAGGACAAAGTGGCGAAGGGCACTTCGTCACACTGACGACATGCTCTTCTTCATAGAACAACCAAGAATCTCGGCTCCAAACTTACTGGAAGCGTTCAAGCAATATAACGTAGTTTCTAACTTAAAGCTTAACCTGGAGAAGTCGGAGGCGATGCCACTAACGCAGGACAGAGCCCTAACACAGCATATCGAAGCACACTTCCCTTTCAAAATCTGCACGACGAAGCTCCGGTACCTGGGGGTCTGGCTGCCGAAAGATCTACCGCAGATATACCAATTGAATTTCGCACCCATACTGCAGACGCTACAACAGGACTTAAAACGAGGGACATCCAAGTACATATCGTGGTTTGGCCGCATAAGCGCTATAAAAATGAACATCATGCCGCGCATCCTATACTTGTTTCAAACACTGCCCACCACCATTCCCCAAGTCTTCTTCCAGACGCTTACCACAAACGTCAGACAGTTCGTTTGGAACTCATTTGGCTGGGCGAGGCTACACTCAAAGATATGAGCACGGGCAACCCGATGATAGACGCTACTCTTTGGGTCTGGTGCGGGATAAGGTACTCCAAACAGCTCACCACGTCACCCAATCCGCTCACACCTATAACCTACAACCCGAACTTAGCGGGCGGCTTAACCCCCGCAGCCCTCAAAAATCAGGCGACAGACTGGGTACACCTACACCAATGGTGCAGCGGCCGGAACCTTAGACCCCTGAGAGACTTGATACAAGACCGCGCAGTGTCCGGACTGGATGAATTCCATTACCACCAAATCAAATCCTATTATAACGCAATCAAGGGTAAGGACCACGTACACCGCCCACTCCTACAACTGGAACATCTATGCGCAGCCAGGCAACACCTCTCACACGGTGTATCAACATTATACACAACACTCATGAGTAGCAGAGACAAGCATGCCCTGGGCTTCACGGCACGATGGGAGAGGGATGCGGGGATCGAACTCACGGATATGGAATGGGACAAGATCTTTCAACTGACGCACAAAGGGACCATCAGCTCTAAGTACCAAGAGTGCAACTATAAAATCCTGACGCATTGGTACAGGACCCCGGACATCTTAACACACATACATGACACGATTCCCGACGACTGCTGGAGATGCGGAACCGAGAAGGGCACGGCCTACACCATCTGGTGGACATGCCCGCGCATAGCCCTGTACTGGCAAATGATACATCGCTTAATAAAAGAAATAACGGGCACCGAGCTACCTCTGCAACCCCTGCAGATGTTACTTAACCATACGCACACGCCTCTAAAGGTATACAAAAAAGGGCTCACTATACATCTGCTCACGGCGGCCAAAACGCTTATCCCTACACACTGGAAAAACACGACAGTGCCCTCCCTTGGGCAGTGGATCGCTAGGGTGGAGGACATCTACAATATGGAAATGATGACGGCCTCACTACAGGGAAGAGCTGACAAGTGCGCGCTGACCTGGTACCCGTGGATGGACTACATCGCTAGGGGGGCTGTGGTGACCGGTCCGGGAGGGGGGGGTCGGGGGCAGCGCGCGGCCCGACGGAGCCGGCGGCTGGAGACTAATACGAACCAGACTTACACGAACGGGAGGATGCCACACGGGTGACATCATGACTCAGGACCCTACCCGATTAACCTACGGAAAACCTCAGACCAGGCACTCCACAAATAGAGACAGCTGACTCCTACCACAATGATGGCCTGATACAATACTGTACCCGAACCTTAGGGGACACAGGCCCTACCAGAAAAGGAGCACAACACAATGCTGCACGCAACCGAAAGGGCATCCCAGCTACACACGACTACGGAACCAACAGACTACCCGAACCCTACACCCGACACCCATATAGAGAAACCCGTGCACGACCAGCAGCCGAAACTCACCAAACATGCCGCACCCCTACAGGGGGACCCTAGGAGAGGGATGGTGGGAGACAGGGACCGGGATGCATGGACCGACAAAGGACCACACACAGCCCATGACGGTGGGGACAGGCGGGTGGGCACCAGACAGACATAGGCACCAGACAGACATAGGGCACAGTGGAACCAGGGACACAATAGGGGCCAGCACGGGAAACAAAGATCTCGCACGCACTCATAACACATGATAGAAGAACGAGGTAGACAAACCAGAACACAAGCTCCACATGATAGCCACTAGGTAACACAAGACAAGTACGCACAGTTCTACAATCCATGGGGCTTCCCGATACGCCCTCGACCATGTGACCAGGACAAAAACGACAGAAACTAGAGATGCTGTGGGGGAGCGGGAGAGGAGGGATGCAACCCACATGACCACACGTGCCTAACTTAGGTTGGGGGCACAGACACCCAAACACACGGGGGTACTTAGGCCTCAACCAACCCAGTAGCCTAGCCTCAAAACACCAGAGGCCAGCTCGCTGTTCAGTCACACAAGACCAACGCCAGGTTTAAACCAATCGATGCTCCCAGACATGCGGAGCATGCACTACCAACTGTAGCACCTAGCTTCAGCGTTACCTTTGGAATGGGGGAAACAAGCGGGTCTTTGACACGTATTAAGTTAACTATACTATGTCCGATTATTAAGACACTTCCTGACCAATGTATCATTCAAACTGCCTGTAATACGTCTTTACTGTTCAATAACAAATTGTAATTGACAAAAATCATGAATTGTCGTCATGTTATAGCAAAATCATGTAATTCTTCAAACGGTCGTATTTTAAAAACTATAAATCCTACAGCGAAGAGCTTTATATTGTGATGGATATGTTTAGTGGCAGCAGGGATAGCTGAACGTTTTGATATAAGATTTGTGTAGGTGGGCTTGAAAATGAGGGAGTGGTGGCAGTTTAGAAATAATATCCTGATTTTTCAGCTCACACTGTAGCTTTTGTCAGCTCCCACTCTAGTTTTGAACATTCCGCCATTCATTCCTATGGGACCAATTTCACCACAAAAAGGACGATATTTCTTGAACCATTCGGTGAAACGTTCCACAAAGTAATAGCACACCGATCGGGAACAATCCGCGCGTTTCGGTATATTACTGTCTATGTAGTGTAAAAACTGTGGTAGGAGTTAGGGTGGTAAATTTGGCTATAATAAGAATATATATGTGAGATAATATTAAGTGGTCTTGCTATGCTTGCTATGCAAGAACACTTAAATAAGCAATATATATATATATATATATATATATATATATATAAGAGAAAAATGTGTCATGAACTTATCTTTGTGTGGAGCAGCAAAGAAAGAGGGAAATGGAAGGGAAGTGCTGCCTATTATACTGGGACCTGGGCAGGGAGGGGCCTATGTCACTGTATGTTCATTTTTTTTTTCATTCTGTTTGTATCCTTTGCGGCTATTGGTGGACAGTAAAGAAAGGGATATGCAATATGAGCCTCCGTGTGAGAAACAAAGATATATTAAAATTTTAAACTTACACTAAAATTTAACGAAAGAGCTATTTTGGCAAAACAAGAAACAAAAAAATAAGAAAAAAAAAAAGTATGAAATGGGAATAATTATTATTTTTTTTTTTTTTCCTTCTGGTATTATTTTTATCCACTACACCCGTCCGGCCAAGGAGAAACTCTAGCTCGCAGATCTCGACACTTTTTCTTTTCTGCGAGCATAGAGTATGGGGACATTTTCGACGTCACTGATTAGAGAGTCGGTGTCGTTTTTGGATTGTTGTTTTCTCTCCCTGTGTTTTTGGCAGGGCTTCCCCCCGAAGGCTATGGGAGGCCTAGGTAGGGAGGAACACAAGGGAGGGAATAGATACATAGTTTTTTGCCTAGTAAAAGGCAGACATTGTACGTTTTATGTTGTGTTTTATATGTTTGTTAGTACAGATGGTGAACTTATCAGTCCTCGAAGGAAAAGAAATAGGATACATAAAATAAAATGAGGCTAGCGACGATTAATGCACAGGGGATAAACTCACAATTTAAAAGATATACAATCCTTGAGTTTCTCAAAAAAGAACAAATCCAGATTGCAGCCCTACAGGAAACCCACTGGAGAACGCAAGATAAAAACAATCTTAAATCTAAATTTTTTCCTACTATAATTAGTGCCTCTATGAGTCAAAAAAAGAAAAGAGGAGTAGCCTTCTTATTTTCTAGGAATATATCATTAAAAATTATATACCAAGAAATTGATTTGGAAGGCAGATACATTATATTAGTAGCAGAAATTAATAATCAAAAATATACGTTAGTGAACATATACGCACCAAATCAATCACAAATTGCATTTATTAAAAAAGTGCTTAATAAAACTGAACGCGTGAAAATGGGCCGAGTTATGGTTATGGGAGATTTTAACTGCGTACCCGATATTGAGATAGACCGAAGTTCTAAAACAAAAACCAGTAACTATGGAAACTTGAAGATGACTGCTAAAAAATTTTCAGAATTAATTAAACAAGCCCAACTTTTAGATTATTGGAGGATATTTCATACGAAGGAAAAGGATTTTTCCTGTTTCTCAAAAGCTTTCTGCTCATATTCTAGAATTGATCTCTTTTTGGGGGACAGAAACTTAGCGAGCCAAATTAAAAAGGTTTTTATAATAGCCACTACATGGTCAGATCATAATCCGGTCATCCTAGATATAAAAGAACAACATCAAAGAACAAGAGCTGACTGGAAAATGAAAGACTGGTTACTTAAAAATGAAGGCAATCTTAAACAAATCAAAGATACAACAGATTATTTTTTCAAAGAAAACAGAAACAAAGATGTCTCTCCAGCAATGACTTGGTGTGCTTATAAATCAGTAATAAGGGGCCTTTTTATAAGCTTAGCAGCAAAAGAGAATAAATTAAATAAAAAAAAGGCAAATTTAGCTGAATTGTACATAAAACTAGACAATTTACTTGAACAAAATAAAAATAAACCATCTCGGAGTATTACTAATGAAATTATAGACACTGAAAAATTAATTAATGAACACCTTATGACAAAGGCTAATAATGCATTGCATTACTTAAAACAGAAATGGTACTACACCGGAAATAGAGCAGAAAAACTAATGACGAACAGAATAAAAAAAGAAAAATCGAAAAGAATCATCACCAAAATTATTGATAATGGAGAGACTATCTTGAGACCTGAAAAAATAGCAGAAGCCTTCAAAAATTACTATCAAGATCTATACAATATTAAAGATCCTACCGAAACGGCGAACATTAGTGCATTTCTCGAGAACATAAAGAGTCCAAAAATTTCACAAATACAACTGCAGGAGCTTAATAAAACTTTTCAAGAAGAAGAACTGATTTTCTGTATCAACAAATTAAAAAAGAATAAATCCTCTGGTCCAGATGGATTTGATAACCTTTTTTACAAATTGTTAGGAAATAATATTAAAACGGACCTAATTGAAGTTTTCAATTCCTTTGTTACACCTAATAGCATACCGGCAGAACTGTTACAAGCAAATATAGTGCCTATCCTTAAACAAGAAAAGGATGCAGAGAAGATAAAGAATTATCGTCCAATCTCATTGTTGAATACCGACATTAAAATATACTCTGCTATGATAGCAGAACGTTTAAAAAAAATTATATCAGAAATAATAAACAGAGACCAAGTCGGGTTTGTCCCGGAGAGGTCTTCAACCCATAACATCAGAAGATTGATTGACATATTGGATTCCGCTTGGACCACTGGAACTCCCATGTTGACCCTGTCCTTAGATGCTGAGAAAGCATTCGACAGGGTCAACTGGGAGTTCATGAGACAAACACTACAGCGATTTGGATTGGAGGGAAGACTTCTTGAGAACATTTTTGCCCTATACACTGGCCCAACAGCAAGAATAAAGGGGAATGGCTTTAGCTCAGAGTGGTTCCCATTATCTAATGGAACACGACAGGGGTGTCCGCTATCCCCCTTACTCTATATAATCTCATTAGAACCTTTGGCATCTGCCATTAGACAAGAAGAAAACATCTCGGGTTTTGACCATAAGAAAGAAAACATAAAAATAAACCTTTACGCAGATGATGTGATCATAACTTTAGAAAATCCGTTACAAGCAATAACACAGCTCATGACAACTATAGAAAAGTTTTCACAGGTTTCTGGCTACAGATTAAATACAGACAAATCAACTATTTTGGCGAGTAATGTAAATATGGAAGAAAAAAAAGAGATAAAAAAGAGGTTTGACTTTACTTGGATTGAAAAATCATTTAATTATTTGGGAATTAACATCTGTACAGATCCAAGCAAAATTGTTGAGATTAATTTCCTCCCATTACTTCTAAAAATGAATAAGCTATTAAAAGATTGGAGAAATCTGGAATTCTCCTGGTGGGGCCGTATAAATATAGTTAAATCCTATGTTCTACCAAAGTGGTTATACCTATTCAGAATGCTTCCTTTGAAGGTACCCGACAGCTGGCTATCACTTATTCAACAATCCTTCTCTAAATTTATATGGCAATCAAAGAAACCTAGGCTGGCAAGAAAATTCTTGGCGATTAAACAAGCAAATGGAGGAGTAGGACTTGCGCTGATACAACAATACTATCAAGCGAGTACTCTCTCTCATTGCATTATTTCACAACATACAGAGTCTAAACATGAGAGATGGTATGCAATAGAAAAAAAAATGTCATATAATAAAGATCTGTCTACCCTTTTTTGGTTGACGCAAAAAAAGAAAGATAACTGCCAACCATGTTCTGAAAGTATAGTGTTACAAAATATTGGAGAAGCATGGAACAAAATAAGAAAAAATATGGGTCTTAACAATCGTATCATTAACACTTTACCAATTCTAATTTTGGAAAACAATATAGAAGATCTAAATTTAAAAAATTGGGCCAAAGCAGGTATTCAAAATATAGAAGACCTAATGATTGGATCAAATCTTAAATCATTTGAACAATTAAGTACAGAATTCGCTCTTCCAGAAAAAGAAAAATATAACTTCATAAGGATTAACAGTTACTTAAGCAAAGTACTAGATAAAGAACATTCAGAAGTTAAATGTAAGTTATGTCATCTGCTGAAAGCGAATGACACGAAAAATCTATTAAAAAAGTGTAATTCGATACTAAGACTCGAGGAAGAAGATCTTATTTTTCCGGCCATTGAGAAATGGGAGAAAGATTTGAAAATAAAGAAAAAATTGGAAAAAAGCGACTGGAAAAAAGCTTGGGTGTCTGTGGCTAAACATATTAAATGCTTAAATTTAGTTGAGTTACATTTTAAGATTATAAATAGACTGTACCTGGTCCCAAGTCGCATGAATAAAATGGATCATAACATATCAGCTACTTGCTGGCGGTGTGATAGTGCGACGGGAGACATGTTACATATCTGGTGGAGCTGTCCCCTGATAATAGAATTTTGGAAAATGTTTATAGGCAAAATCCAAGAAATAATCGATACTAAAATACCCTTGTCTCCAGAATTATTTATACTACACTTAAATCTTAGCCAATATAATATGGATTTTCAATACTTTCTTACTCATGCGCTAATAGCGGCAAAGATCTCTATAGCTAGAAGATGGAGAACTAATAGTATACCAAATTGGGAAACCATAAAAAATCAGTTAATCTTTCAGCTAAAAATGGAAAGCGGCTTAAATATAAATCTAAAAAAAAAAAAAAAGATGGATATAGATATATGGCTAAATAAGTTGTGCGCATTCTAATTTGATAAAGAAAATAGGAGAAAAAGAAAAGGGAAGGGAAAAAGGGGGAAAAAAATGAAAAGAGAGGAAAAAGAAAAGAAAAGAAAATAAGAATAAATGTTAAGATAATCAGCTAGTTACTCTAATTATTACTATGGGAACATTACTGAGGACCTTTGTCACCATCTATATGTTTGTATTGTATTGTCTTTATGTTTTTTGTTTTTGATAATGTGAAATATTAATGATGACTTAGTACCATAGTCCGAACTATATGAACGGCAGCAGAAAATCATCGGCAGGTACTGTCTGAAATAAAAAAAAAAAAAAAAAAAAAAAAAATATGAGCCTCCGTGTCTTGTTATAAAATATAATTTTAACATTACATATGCATTTTAATGTTTAAATTATGGTGTAAGTCAAGTACTAGTGCAGTACTATTCACAAAGTATTTATCTAAAATAGTGATCAATGCAAATGGTGGTCCATACAGCAATAAAAATATGACAAAATATGTGAGCAATGGCACTTGTAGGTGTTTTAACGGAGTTATTTAGCTTGTTGTTCTGCAAACAAATTAAATTAAAAAGGACAAAGTAGTATAATACCTACAATATAACATATTCTGTGCTTAATACCAAGGAAATGTTGAATGATGCTGCAGGCAAAAGCTGAGACGTGAGAAAGTGTACACTTGTACTTATTTGTTGTTGATCCTGGGTATACAAGTTTGACAATACACTGTATGCCTGTAAACAAATACACAGTGTAAATAACACATGAATACTTTTTTACTTCTAAATTAAATTTATATGTTTTTAAATCAATTCATAATATATACAAGGTCCAAATATATTTGGTACCAAAAAAAAAAAAAAAAAACACTACTGGAAAAGATATTAGACATGTGCAATTCGTTTCGGTTCGAATATGAATTCGGACGAATTTCAGGCAATTCGGACATTCGGGTACTTCCGAAGTGCCGAATTATCGAGATCCCGAAGTTCCGAAATTACCGAATTTCCGAAGTGCTGAAGTTGCCGAAGCACAGTATTGCCTAAGTACTAATATACTTACCCAGTGAAAGAAGAATAATGTTACATTGTATACAATTTTAAATAAAAAGTATACAAACATAGCCAGGATTCAGCTGTAAGCATTTGCAACACTTACAACAATCAAGTAACATCCATCCATATAAAATGTAAGTTACTTAGCCTGTCAATGTAATGACAGGAATGAATAAGTAGATACCTCCCTAAATCCCACGGTATTAGGGAGTGTTACGGTACCTTCTCGTCAACCGTACCGGTACGACTCGCCACCTTCGGAACTCCACTCGGACGGATCGTCTCTTACAGCCCAACGACAACAGGAGCTAATCGGCATACATTCCCCATAGACAGTCTCTAGTCGATAATAATAACGTTACTGTAACGGACCGTTTCACACACAAGAGGATAAAACCCAGTTTAGGCGATAATCCCCTTTACAGATGCACAGGCAGCTACTGCAAACACCATTCTCCCGACTGGAGACACACGAACACTGAATCCGAGAAACCTTTTAAATTCTCCCAAGCATATGAATGCTGTAGACCGTTGAATAGGAACCATACGAATAGGCTTACACTCCTAGCAGTCAACTGGAACAGCATGCAATAAATCCTTCCCCCAATAATGAGACGACACTTCACTTTGAGGGTAAAACAGGAACTCTGGACTGGCTCATCCAGCCTGGCTTTTATTTCCAACTCACACATACAGGCCACACCCAGGGGGAGGCATAAAATAACCAATCACATGGATGTACCTCCCACACATTTCCTCCCCTTAGATTAACACTTAACATAATTATACCGTACACCCTTTTCCCCAATTCCTGGATGTACCCCAAATACATATGATACACCCTTAAATCCAGCATCGCTGGATAGTCCTTATTCAGGGGGACAACATATTCAAGAATCAGGTCATTCGGATGAACGGTTCGGGAGATATGGGGTTCCAAAGATTTGACCGACCGCATGGGTAAAGTATCCGAAAACAGTTCCATGCATTTTGGCCCTGCGGTCGGTCACAGAAAAGGGAATAGAAACAGGCGGATTACTTGGGTTATAGAGACGAAGGGGAATTCGCATGAATCCCCTAGTTCGTGCGTTTCTTTCTACCGAACGGCGGGCCGTTCGGTAGTTTCCCCACGAAATCCTGGAAGTCTGGAGGTCTCGGCGGTGCTTGCCTAGTCGAGTGTCCGATTTCAGTTCCAGACACTCGACGGCAAAACACCGCTGTTCGGTAGTTTAAGATGGCCGCCGCCACGTGTTCGGCTCCCGAATGGCGGCCACCCAGAGGACAAAGAATACATTACACTGATTGCCAATTACCCATTTGCAACATTGTTGCAAACTGTAATTGGAGGCACACTTATTCCTGGGTGGTCTGGTTGTTCGGTAGTTTCACTCAATATACTGAATGGAGTGATTCTACCGAACAATCAGATGAATACTGCATATCTATATCCCAGGTTAACGCAACACATAAATACATACAGGATATTAAAGGCAGGGTTAAAGTACCATGTTCCACAGTCTTAAAGGTACAGTATCACAAAAGTCCCAATAAGTTCACGGATGGCCCTTAAAGGCCCAGTAGCAGTAATATAAATTATTACATGCCCAAATATAGTTTTTATAGAGCAATATGTCTAGGGGCCGTAGTCGCAGGGCAGGAGGCTAGCAACCAGGCCTCTCCAGTTCACAGTGGCGAAGCTGGTTTCGCCACATTTCTCCCCTTTGCCAATTAGACTAACCGGGTACCTGACTTTCTGCCGGTCAGTGCCCTGGTTAGTCCAGGAACCCACCCACAAAACAGAAATAACGGAGCAGCCCACCCACACTAACCGGTTACTACATCTGGGTGAGGAAGAATTTTGTCCAGGTTCTGGGGTCTCACCACTGCTGTGTGGGAGACTGGTAGGCTGCCTTGGTGGGTTGCTGAGGGGGCAGAGACCAGCGGTACTCTGTCCTGTTGCCAGCACTACCACGGGAGTAGTCTGGTGGGCGCCGGGTTGCTGGAGACTGACTGTCTCTCCTTTAGGTGCACATCTCGGCTGTCGGAGGGAGAGACCGACTGTCTCCCCTTTGGATACATCACTCTGAGGCTGTGGAACAGGACCGACCGTCCCTACTCCTCGTGCTGTAAGTGCAGAGTCTATGGTCCCATCTGCACATTTGTGGGGCTTAACATCTCCCCTTGGTGGGTTAGGCTGCCGTGGGAGAGAGGGTAGAACAAGCTCCTCTTTTTGGACGGTGAACTGCCGCTGGGGAGAGGGGTTAGCAGGCTCCTCTCCCTGCTGGGGGAAAGGGAGACCAGCTGTCTCCCCTTTCATTCCCTTGTCCTGCGGCTGGGGTGCGAGACTGACTGTCTCTGCTCCCTGCAGGACACACTGCCGCTGGGGAGGAAGGACAACCCCTTCGGCTCCCTGGGATACACACTGCCGCTGGGGAGGAAGGATTGCACCTTCAGCTCCCTGGGATACACACTGCCGCTGGGGAGGGAGGACGCTGCTCTCCTCTCCCTTCACTTCACACTGCCTTCCTGGCACATCACTTTGCTGCTGGGGGGCAGGAACAACAACCTCTGCCCCCTGTAACTCAGCCTGCCGCTGGGGAGGAAGGACGACACCTTCATCTCCCTGGGGTACACACTGCCGCTGGGGAGGATGGACGACACCATCAGCTCCCGGAGACACACACTGCCACTGGGGAGGGAGGACGCTGCTCTCCTCTCCCTTTACTTCACACTGCCTTCCTGGCATATCACTTTGCTGCTGGGGTTGCTCACAGGACCAGTCTAGGAGATCTGCTACCTCGGGTACTGCTGGTTGCTGTTGGGAAGGAGGACCGGTTGTCTCTTCCCAGGCCTCATTGATGAGTCGCATGTAATCCCCCTCCAGGTTCCATTCCTGGGTAACCAAATATAGTAGGTCTGCCTCGAGGTCAATAGCGCCAAAGAGACCCAGCATGTTCTCTCGGACGCCGTACAGGTCCCAAAAACGAGATTCGGTCTCTTTCCCAAAGTCCTCATCGCCACTATTATCCCAAAATAGACCGGGGCCAGTGTAATCTCCGCCTTCGAGGAACTCATACTCTGCCATCCCGGGGACACACTGAGCCGCGTACCACTGTAGCGCCTGGTACGCGTCGTCAAGCGTCAGTTTTTCATATACTAGGATCTCGAGTCCAGTCACCCGCTTTCCTGTGGTCTGTTTTCTCAGGAGGAACATCCGCTCTGCCATTCTAGCCTGGATTTGCTGCTTTCTGCTGCGGCGCTGATCCCTTCGCGAATACTGTACTTCCTCTAGGGCTTCGTTCCACAACCCGGCTCTGACAGGCTGTCTGCACCTCAACATGTCCTCCTCTGAGACTTCTCCAGACCCCGGGACGTAAAAGTTCAATCTAATTTGAAACTCCTCCTCCATTTTCTGAGTTCCTTTGTGGATAGGGTCGCTGTACGGATACTAGCGTTGCCCTCAATTTGTAATCCAGAAATTGTGTTGTCTGTAGCTGTCCCTCTGGTTGTAGGAACGATCCCACCGCTGCCACCAATTGTAACGGACCGTTTCACACACAAGAGGATAAAACCCAGTTTAGGCGATAATCCCCTTTACAGATGCACAGGCAGCTACTGCAAACACCATTCTCCCGACTGGAGACACACGAACACTGAATCCGAGAAACCTTTTAAATTCTCCCAAGCATATGAATGCTGTAGACCGTTGAATAGGAACCATACGAATAGGCTTACACTCCTAGCAGTCAACTGGAACAGCATGCAATAAATCCTTCCCCCAATAATGAGACGACACTTCACTTTGAGGGTAAAACAGGAACTCTGGACTGGCTCATCCAGCCTGGCTTTTATTTCCAACTCACACATACAGGCCACACCCAGGGGGAGGCATAAAATAACCAATCACATGGATGTACCTCCCACACATTTCCTCCCCTTAGATTAACACTTAACATAATTATACCGTACACCCTTTTCCCCAATTCCTGGATGTACCCCAAATACATATGATACACCCTTAGTCCTTATTCAGGGGGACAACATATTCAAGAATCAGGTCATTCGGATGAACGGTTCGGGAGATATGGGGTTCCAAAGATTTGACCGACCGCATGGGTAAAGTATCCGAAAACAGTTCCATGCATTTTGGCCCTGCGGTCGGTCACAGAAAAGGGAATAGAAACAGGCGGATTACTTGGGTTATAGAGACGAAGGGGAATTCGCATGAATCCCCTAGTTCGTGTGTTTCTTTCTACCGAACGGCGGGCCGTTCGGTAGTTTCCCCACGAAATCCTGGAAGTCTGGAGGTCTCGGCGGTGCTTGCCTAGTCGAGTGTCCGATTTCAGTTCCAGACACTCGACGGCAAAACACCGCTGTTCGGTAGTTTAAGATGGCCGCCGCCACGTGTTCGGCTCCCGAATGGCGGCCACCCAGAGGACACAGAATACCTTACATAGATTGCCAATTACCTGTTTGCAACATTGTTGCAAACGGTAATTGGAGGCACACTTATTCCTGGGTGGTCTGGTTGTTCGGTAGTTTCACTCAATATACTGAATGGAGTGATTCTACCGAACAATCAGATGAATACTGCATATCTATATCCCAGGTTAACGCAACACATAAATACATACAGGATATTAAAGGCAGGGTTAAAGTACCATGTTCCACAGTCTTAAAGGTACAGTATCACAAAAGTCCCAATAAGTTCACGGATGGCCCTTAAAGGCCCAGTAGCAGTAATATAAATTATTACATGCCCAAATATAGTTTTTATAGAGCAATATGTCCAGGGGCCGTAGTCGCAGGGCAGGAGGCTAGCAACCAGGCCTCTCCAGTTCACAGTGGCGAAGCTGGTTTCGCCACAGTTACAGGCACGGCAAATCAGACGAACACAAAGGCTTAGTCCAGACGGATGGGTCTGTCACACGGCTCCCTCCTTGTGGGACACTCCGGCAGACCCGGCTTGACCCTGTGGCGGGTCAACTTGGGGATGTCCGGACTTAGAAATAATAGGGGTGTCTGTTTGCCGTGATAACCCATCCGCATTCCCATTCTGCTTACCGGGTCGGTAGCTGATGGTAAAATTGTAAGGCTGCAAGGCCAAACTCCACCTCAGCAGCCTGCCATTGTCTCCTGAGACCCGGTTAAGCCAGACAAGGGGGTTATGGTCTGTTATAAGAGAAAATTCTTGTCCATACAAGTAAGGGCTCAGTTTCTTTAGGGCCCAGACCAGGGCTAAACACTCCTTTTCCACTGCCGTATAACTCACTTCTCGGGGTAGTAACTTTCTGCTGAGGTATGCGACAGGGTGCTCTCCTCCGTCCTCCCCGACCTGGCTCAGCACAGCCCCCAGTCCATACATGGAAGCATCTGTATGGACAAGAAAAGTTTGTTAGGGACGGGGGCAGCCAGGACAGGGGCATTCACAAGAGCCTGCTTCAGGGCCTGAAATGCGGCTTCACAAGCTGGAGACCACAGGACCTGCCTAGGTAGGTTCTTTTTAGTCAGGTCAGTCAGGGGCTTGGCAATCGTACTGTAGTCGGGGACAAAACGTCGGTAATACCATGCTGTCCCTAGGAAGGCTAGCACTTGGGTCTTGGTGATAGGTGTGGGCCAGTTAGCTACCGCCTCTACCTTCGCTGGCTCGGGTCGCTGGCTCCCACATCCTACCCTGTGACCCAAGTACTGCACTTCTGCCATGCCTAAATGGCACTTGTCCGGTTTCAAGGTCAGGCCGGCGGCCCGAATCTTGTCCAGCACTACTCCCACGTGTACTAGATGGTCTTCCCAGGACTCACTGTAGACCGCAATGTCGTCCAGGTATGCGCAGGCAAACCCCTGGAAGCCGTCGAGGAGCCTATCCACCATACGCTGGAAGGTAGCCGGCGCATTCTTCATCCCGAATGGCATAACTTTAAACTGGTATAGGCCAAACGGGGTGACGAATGCCGAATTGGGGATAGCATCCTCGGCCAGGGGGATCTGCCAGTAACCTTTGCATAGGTCGATGGTGGTCAGATAGCGTCCCCTGGCAATGCGGTCTAACAATTCATCTACCCGGGGCATCGGGTAGGCTCCAGTGGTGGTCCGTTCGTTGAGCCGCCTGTAGTCCACACAGAACCGGGTGGTCCCATCTTTCTTGGGCACTAGGACTACAGGCGAAGCCCAAGGACTATCCGAGTGCTCAATAACCCCCAGCCGGGTCATCTCCTGTATCTCCTTCCGCATTCCTTCTCGGACTGCTTCAGGGATACGATAGGGGGGTTGTCGAAGGGGATTCTGTCCGGGTGTCTCGACCTTGTGCACAGCTAGGGTAGTGTACCCGGGTTCTTGGGAGAACGTTGCCTGCTTCTCCCACAGAAGCTGCCTCGCCTGTACCTTCTCGGCTGGGTTTAGTCGGTCTCCCAGCTGCACAAGGCTAGTAAGGTCGGTCTGGGGATCCCTTTCTAACAGGTCAGGTAAGGGTAAGTTCTCTGGGTCGTCGGTAGCTGGGGCACAAACTGCCGCCACATCCTCTGGTCGCTCCTGATACTCCTTGAGCATGTTCACATGAAAGGATCGCTGAACCCTTTCATCTGAACAGCTGGCTATAAGGTAGGTAGTGTCACATACCTGAGCTAACACCTTATACGGGCCCTGCCAAGATGCTTGCATCTTGTTCGCCTTCACAGGTTTAAGCACTAGAACCTTCTGCCCAACCTGGAAGACTCGCTGTCGGGCACCCCGATCGTACCATCGCTTCTGTCTCCCCTGGGCTGCCCGGAGATTTTCCCTTACCATCAGGGATAGTTTCGCCATGCGGTCCCGGAGTTCCAGAACATACTGCACTATGGGGGTCCCTTCTTGCTCGGTCTCCCCCTCCCAGTGTCCCCTAATGAGATCTAGGGGTCCACGGACCCTTCTCCCATAGAGTAACTCAAAGGGGGAGAACCCAGTAGATTCCTGGGGCACCTCTCTGTATGCAAATAGCAGATGAGGCAGGAATCGCTCCCAGTCCCTGCAAGTGTCAGTAAAGATCCTCAGCATCTGTTTGAGGGTGCCATTAAATCGCTCGCAGAGACCGTTAGTCTGTGGGTGATAAGGTGAACTAAGTAGCGGTTTAATGCCGCACACCTTCCACAGCTGCTGGGTGAGCACAGCGGTAAACTGAGTTCCCTGATCAGAGAGAATCTCCTGAGGGAACCCGACCCTAGTAAAAATTTTAACCAGGGCATCAGCAACCGTCTCTGCCTCTATATTAGACAGCGCTACTGCCTCTGGATAACGTGTGGCGTAGTCCACCACGGTAAGAATGTATTTCTTACAGGAGGGGCTAGCCCTGGCCAGTGGACCCACAATGTCAACGGCTATGCGGGAAAAGGGTTCACCAATGATAGGCATCGACTGAAGCCTAGCTTTTGGGTGATCCCCCTGCTTACCTACCCATTGACAGGTGTCGCACGTGCTACAATACATCCGCACATCTCGGTTAAAATTGGGCCAGAAAAAGTTTTGAGTGATTCTATGGGCGGTGCGGTGGGAACCTAGATGGCCCGCTAACGGCACATCATGCCCAATCCGCAGAATCTCCTGACGATACTTTGCAGGTACTACTAGTTGTCGTTTCTGCGGAGGGGTACTCGGTTTCTGGGACGGTTTTGGGATTCTGTATAGCCTATCCCCCACCCACTCGTAGTGTTCCCCATCTACTCCTTCTGCCCTGTACTTAGCTAACGTCGGGTCTTTCCTAGTTTCCCTCCCGTACATCTCTGGGGTATTCCAGCCTAGCGGGGCCTGGTCTAAAGTACAAGTCGGGGTAGAGGGTCTTACCTGGGTCTCAGCAGCAGGTGGGCCGGTCTCGGCGGCAAAGGTCTGGGCACGGGTCGTGACAGCGTCTACGGCAGCGTGACCCATGGGAGCGTAGGCCGAAACAAGGGGAGCCAAGTCATTGCCAAGGAGAACATCAGCGGGAAAATCCTTAATGACCCCCACATTCACGTGTCTAGCGCCCACTCCCCAATCCAAATGTACCCGGGCAACGGGTAAACGAAATACTGCACCCCCGGCTACTCGTACGGCCACCGTGTCCCCGGTATGTTGAGCTTCGGACACCAGGTGCTTTTGAAGCAAAGTCAGGGTTGCACCAGTATCTCGAAGACCACTGACCTCCCTTCCGTTGACCTTTACATTCTGTCGGTGGTGTTGTCTGTTATCCTGGTGGGCAGCCTGAACGGGGTCTGCTTCGTGTAAAATACCCCAGCATTCCTCTTCCCCGACACAGTGTGCTGCGGGGAGAGGTGGTCGGGGATGTCCCCCTGCGGGTCTCCTCCAGGACTGGCTCTGGTTTGCACTGTTCATCGGGCACTCCGGTCGTCGGTGCCCTATCTGATTGCACAGGTAGCACCGACTGGGTTGGGAGTACTCTCGGGAGTTAAACCGGGGTGGTCGTTGATACTGAGCAGACGGAGGGGGTGCGGACGGTCGATTCATTGGAGGCTGATAAGTGGGAGCTGCTGGTTTGTATTCCACTCTGGCGGGAGCCTTGCTGATGGAATTGTCCAGTTTGCGGGCATCGGTATACTCATCTGCTTCATGTAGCGTGGAGGGTTTACGGTCCCTTACCCACTCTCTGACCCCTGCTGGCAATTTATCGAAGCAATGTTCTAAGAGAAGCATCTGTAATACCTCTTCCCCCGACACCACCTGGCACCCTGCCATCCAGTGGGCAGCTGTGCGGTGTACCTTACATGCCCATTCGACGTATGAGTCCCCAGTGGTTTTAGCAGTGTCTCGGAACCTTCTCCGGTATGCCTCGGGCGTGACGGCATACCGAGAAAGTAAAGCTTCCCTGACAGTCACATAATCCCCGATCTCCTCATCAGGAATTACCTGAAAAGCGCTGCTGGCCCGACCGGATAGCTTGCCGGACAATATAGTGACCCAATCTTCCAGGGGTACCTTGTGTAGGGCACATTGCCGCTCAAAATCAGCAAGGTACCCATCAATCTCTCCTTCTGTCTGTAGCGGTACTTACCTTATCCGGGGACCGGCCGCGGTCCTCTCTTCAAGCCGCGCGCGGTCCTGCGGCTGCACGAGCCGCGCGCGGCTCATCCGACTCTCCTAACAGGAGGACGGGCAGTGACCGCGAGATGCGGTCACGTGTCCCGCCTGCAGCTAAGAGCGCGGCGCGAGTCTCGGGCGCGCTCTTAAAGAGACAGTGGGAGCCTAAATTGCAAAAAGGCTCCCATTGGCTCCTGTCATGCCAATCACCCCATACACTTACCTGTTGGGGGAGTGGAAGTGACAGGAGCCAATCACATTAGTTTGAAGGCTACTTATACTTACCCTTTTCCCTTAGTTCCTTGCCCTATCGTGGTTTCTGCTACAGTTCCCTTTAGTGCTTGTTGTGTTCAGTTGTGTTTCTCCGTATTTGACCTTGGCTTAGTATTCTGACTTCGTTTTCGCTTTATCCTTGTCTGTACTGTTTGCCGGCTTGCTGATTCCTGTGTACCAGACCCCGGCTAGTTTTCGTTTACGCTGTCTCTTTGTGCCCTTGACCTCGGATCGTTCCTGACTCTGTCTTCTCCTATTACGTCGAGTCCGGCCACTCTAAGGTCCGGTAGACGTATCTCTCCTCTGTACTGTCTTCTGTTTGGCTGGATCCTGCGTGTAGGGGTATATACTCGTTACATTACGATAGGGCCATGGACCCCGCAGATTTAGCTCAACAGATGGCGACCCATGAGGCTAGATTTGTAGAGCAGGATCACCGTATGGATCAAATAGCTCAGGCTCTCCAGACGCTCTTAGCTAGAACCATTCCAGCAACCGCACCTAACCCTCCTACACCCCTGCTTCCTGAAGTATCGACTGTGCCTAATGCTACAGCACATTTAACGCCTCCTCCTAGGTATGGAGGGGATTCTAAGACATGCAGAGGGTTCATTAACCAAATAGAGTTTCATTTTGAAATGTATCCACGTTCATTTCCCACAGAGAGGTCTAAAGTTGGGTTCTTTATGCACCAACTTACCGACAAAGCACTTGAATGGGCAAACCCTATTTGGGAGGCTAATGGACCTATGGTGCATAACTTTCACAGTTTCCTAACAGCTTTTCGCAGAACTTTTGACACTATGAAAAGGTCTAAGAATGCCGCTAGAGCATTAATGAGGGTTAAACAGGGTTCTAGGTCTGTGGCTGATTATGCTATACAGTTTTGTACCCTTGCCTCACAGGTCGATTGGACCAACAATGGGTTAACTACTGCCTTCATGGAAGGCTTATCAGATTCTATATTGGATGAGGTAGCAGCTAAGGAACTTCCTGTTGCCTTAGAGGACCTTATTGACTACCTCATCGATATAGATAATAGGATTCGTGACAGGCTCTATACCAAGAACAGGAATAGACGTTTTGTTACACCTATTCACCCCAGAGTTAATACACCGGAGAGTGTAAAAGTATCTGAAGAGGAGCCCATGCAATTAGGGGTTGCCAAACTCTCTGATAATGAAAAATTACATAGGAGAAGGGAGGGACTCTGCCTATATTGTGGTAGGAGAGAACATATGGTAAATGCTCCCGGAAAACTCTCGCACCTAAGACCTTATAGGGGACTGGCCTTGGGTGTGATTTCTAAGTCTCCTACATTGCCTCCTAACCGACTGCTTCTCCCTGTTTCTTTACATATGGGAGAGAGTTGTATAGTTGAAAACATATACGCCCTGGTTGACTCTGGGGCAGCTGAGAATTTTATAGACTCTGGTTTTGTAAAGAAAAACAATATTCCCATCAGGGAGAAGGAGATACCCTTGGCCGTTGAGGCCATAGATGGTAGACCATTGATATCTCCTGTTGTTACTCACGAGACTGCACCGCTACACATGTACACAGGGGTTCTACACTATGAAACCATTCGGTTCCAGGTCATCACCTCTCCCTCTTCACAGTTGGTGTTAGGGTATCCATGGTTACGTGCCCACAATCCCATTTTTGACTGGGAGACAGGGCAGATAAAATCATGGAGTGAAGCCTGCCATGAGTCATGTACTATTGAAGTCACGCCTGTGAATTCTATTAACGTTCCTACTGTTCCTCCTTTATCTACGGCTATACCCTCTCAGTATTTAACTTTAAAGACTGTCTTTGATAAAAGAGAGGCTGACAAATTACCGCCTCACAGACCCTACGATTGTGCTATTGATTTGTTGCCTGGTACTATACCTCCCAAGGGCAGGGTGTACCCCCTATCGGTTCAAGAAAACCGTGTCATGGAGGAGTACATTAAAGAATCATTAGACAAGGGATTTATTAGGAGATCCTCTTCTCCGGCTGGAGCGGGGTTCTTCTTTGTATCTAAGAAAGAAGGTGATTTAAGACCTTGCATTGATTATAGAGGTCTTAATAAAATCACCATCAAAAATGCTTACCCTATACCATTAATAACAGAATTGTTTGACAGGCTCAAACATGCTACGGTATTCACCAAATTAGATCTTAGAGGAGCATACAATTTGATATGTATAAAAAAGGACCACGAATGGAAGACAGCCTTTAACACTCGGTCAGGTCATTATGAGTATACCGTCATGCCATTTGGGCTTTGCAATGCCCCAGCAGTGTTCCAAGAATTTATTAATGATGTCTTAAGGGACTTTATTCACTCATTTGTTATTGTGTACTTGGATGACATTTTAATATATTCTACAGACTTACACACTCATCACAGACATGTTACGACAGTTCTGAAGACCCTTCTTGCTAATGGTCTTTATTGCAAATTAGAAAAATGTCTATTCGACCAATCCGAGGTCCAGTTTTTAGGGTATTTGATTTCCGCTAAGGGTTTTCGGATGGATCACCAGAAGCTCGCTGCGGTCATAGAATGGCCTCTGCCGCAAGGTCTGAAAGCCATCCAGCGTTTTCTGGGTTTCTCTAATTATTATAGACGTTTTATCAAAGGTTTTTCGTCTATCGTAGCACCTATTACTCGTATGACTAAAAAGGATGGCAATACACGTGTCTGGTCTACTGAGGCACTTCAGGCTTTTGACTTTCTTAAGACTACGTTCGCCTCTGCCCCTATTTTACAGCATCCTGTCCCCTCATTGCCATATATACTTGAGGTTGATGCTTCCGATATAGGGTTAGGTGCTGTCTTATCCCAAAGAGAGTCTCCTGACAAGCCATTGCATCCTTGTGGCTTCTTTTCTAAACAAATGTCCAAAGCAGAAAGGAATTATGATGTGGGTAATCGCGAACTCCTTGCTATCATTTTAGCACTCAAAGAATGGAGACATTTGTTAGAAGGAACTAAGGATCCTATTCTCATATTTACAGATCATAAGAACCTATCCTACCTTAGCGAAGCTAAAAGATTGTCTTCAAGGCAGGCTAGGTGGTCACTGTTCTTGTCTCATTTTAATTATATAATCACTAATAGGCCAGGTGACCGGAACACTAAAGCGGACGCTCTGTCCAGACAATTCGAGACTATTGACAAACAGGAGATTGATGTCACTCCTGTCATTCCCCCAGACAGGATAATAACAACTACTATATTGTCTATTTTCTCGTCCCTCTTGCAGGCCATACAAGCGAAACAAAGCATGGCACCTAGCGAGAAGCCTAATGATAAATTGTTCGTTGACGTTCCCGAGAGACGGGATATTCTGTCACTGTATCACGATACTAAGACTGCTGGACATCCTGGTATTTCCAAAACAGTGTCAGCCGTTTCTCTGTATTTCTGGTGGGATACCTTACGTAAGGATGTTACTGACTATATAAGTGCTTGTACTACTTGTGCATGTATGAAAACCTCTCGTAGAGTTCCTTGTGGGCTGTTGCATCCGTTACCCGTTCCCGAGAGACCTTGGTCTAATCTATCAATGGATTTTATTGTTGAATTACCCCCTTCAAATGGTAACACAGTCATCCTAATGATAGTAGATCGGTTTTCCAAAATGGCTCACTTTGTGTCTCTTCGCAAGTTGCCCACTTCCAAGGAACTGGCTCTTATCTTCGCTAGAGAAGTGTTTCGATTACATGGTATTCCCTTATCTATTGTATCCGATAGGGGTAGCCTTATTTCCAGGTTCTGGAAAGCCTTTTGTTCGAAGATGGGTATTTCCCTCTCATTTTCTTCCGCTTACCATCCCCAGTCTAATGGAGCTGCTGAACGTGCCAACCAGTCTCTGGAGCAGTACCTCCGTTGTTTTGTGTCTCACCATCAGGACAATTGGTCTGACCTGCTTCCTTGGGCTGAATTTGCTCGGAATAATGCCACTCATGATTCTTCCGGCAAAAGCCCTTTTTACGTTGTCTATGGCCAGCATCCCGTTGTTCTTCCGGCTGCATTCTCCTCACAGGGCATGCCAGTTCTGGATGAGCATTTGGCTGGTTTGCGTAATACTTGGGAGCAGGTTCAGCGTTCTTTGGTGGACTCTGCTGCCCGCCAGAAGGCTCAGGCTGACAAGCATCGCAGAGCGGCTCCTTCCTATGTTGTGGGGGACAGGGTTTTGCTTTCCACACGGAATATTCGCCTCCGGGTGCCTTCTATGAAATTGGCTCCCCGCTTCATTGGTCCTTATCGCATTATACATAAGGTTAATCCCGTTTCTTATGCCTTGGGTCTGCCTAAGAATCTGCGTATACCTAATGTATTTCCTAAAGACCTAAATTGGTCTTTCAGCCAAATTTACTAATGCTCGACGCGCGAGTGGGGGCTTTTAAACTAAAGGGGGGACCTATTGTCCTCCACCCTGGCTCCCACCTCTGGTGGATTAAGTAACCAATCAGAGTGTTATGAGTCAAATGACACAGCGTGGTAAAATTCCAAAGAACTTTCCCACGCTGTGTAAAATGACACAGAGCACTCTGATTGGTGGTTTTCAAACCAACCAGAGTGCTGTGACAGGTAAATGTAGAGACTTACCTGTCAGACTCTTCATTTACCTGTCAGAGCACTTCATTTACCTGTCAGAGCTTAAACCTACCAGAGTGCTCTGAGCTTAATTGCAGGGCGGGGCAAAGCTTTATAAGCCTTCCCCCGCCCTGCAGAGCTCAGTCTGCGCGGAGCCCTCCATGGGTGAAGATGGATTTTTTTTTCCGCTCGTTTTTTTTTGTTTTGTTTTTTAATTGCGTCGGTTATTATGGATTTTTTATTTGGCCTTTTTTTGGGGCTGAAAAAAGAATATTTTAGAAGAAAGAAAACATCGAATGGTAAGTTTTATTTTATTTACAGGTACTTAGTTAACCCCTTCAGGACCGCTGACGGTTCAGGACCGTCAGCGGTAAAACGTGTGTTTGGACCGCTGTCAGGGTACCTGTGGTCTCTACCTCCGAAAGAGGTAGAGACTTAGCTGTTCCTCCATCCAGACGGCCTGATGGCTCCCTTCCCCACGGTCTATCCGGTCATGCAAGGCCGGCCGCGAGGGAGTGACTGCCTTTTACAGCATCTAGGCAGGAAGTTGTCATCAGGACACTCCTCCGGAACGACCTGTCACTCAATTGCTGCAGGACCAATCAGGACGCCTTGGAGGCGTGGTTACTGCTCTGAACAGGGTATTTAACAGAGCTTCTTTCATTAGCTCATTGCCCTGTCGTGGTTCTAGCTTGTTCTAGTCACTCAGTGCTTGTGTATTCTATTATCCCTTTTGGTTTTGACCCGGCTTGTTTACCTTACTCTGCTTATCTCTGTTACCCTTGATTCGGCTTGTCTCTCGCTTACCTGTCTTCTGTTACCCTCGACCTCGGCTTGTCTTTGACCATTCTATACTGTACTACTTACGTTAGTCCGGCCATTCTAAGGTCCGGTATACGTATCTGGCTACTGTTTGTACTCTGCGTGTTGGATCCCTGTCCCGATCCTGACAACCGCTGACGGTCCTAAACCGTCATAACGGTCTTGGGCTACTTACCTGATCGCCGTCGGTCCCACGGCGGCGATCAGCTCTCCTCCCGGTCCAGGGGGTAACAGTACCCCACATGTAGAGGTTTTATAGTGTTTGTGAAAGTTACAGGGTCAAATATAAGGCTTGATTTTACTTTTTTTTTTTTATTGAAATTTGTCGGATTGGTTAGGTTGCCTTTGAGAGCGTATGGTAGCCAAGGAATGAGAATTAGCCCCATGATGGCATACCATTTGCAAAAGAAGACAACCCAAGGTATTGCAAATGGGGTATGTTCAGCCTTTTTTAGTAGCCACTTAGTCACAAACACCGGCCAAAGTTAGCGTTTCTTGCATTTTTAACACACACACAAATATAAATACTAACTTTGGCCAGTGTTTGTGACTAGGTGGCTACTAAAAAAAACTGGACATACCCAATTTTGAATACCCTGGGTTGTCTACTTTAAAAAAATATGTACATGTTAGGTGTGTTTCAGGGATTTATGACAGATAACGGTGTTACAATGTCACTATTGATACATTTAAAATATATATATATTGAAACAGCCATTTCCTACTTGTATTTATAGGCCTATAACTTGCAAAAAAAGCAATAAAGCATGTAAACACTGGGTGTTTTTAAACTCGGGACAAAATTTTGAATCTATTTAGCAGTTTTTTTCAGCTTTTGTAGATAAGCAAAAGATTTTTCAAGTAAAAGTCCAAAAACATGTTTTGTTTTTTTTAATTTTTCACCATATTTTTTTTTTTTTTAAATACAATATATGACATAATACAAATAATGGTATGTAAAGAAAGCCCCTTTTGTCCTGAAAAAAACCAATATATAACTTGTATGGGAACCGTAAATGAGAGAGCGGAAAATTACAGCTAAACACAAACACCACAAAAGTGTTAAAACTGCTCTGGTCCTTAACGTACAAACATCGCAAAAACAGGCCGGTCCTTAAGGGGTTAAAGGTCCTCCCCTCATTTTTAGGGTGAGGGGGGTAGGTAGGGGGTTAATTTTTTGGGGGGTGGGGAGTGGGTGACTAAGGGTTCGGGGACCCCTAGTCACCTGCGGGGGTAAAAAAAATTTTTAGGGCCCCCACCCGCTGCTCAGGGGTGGGGGGAGGACAATAGGTCCCCCCCATTGGTATTTAGGGCTCCCACCCGCCGCTCAGGGGTGGGGGCCAGGGGGGAGGACATTAGGTCCCCCCCCTTATTAGTATTTAGGGCCCACACCCACCACTCAGGGGTGGGTGCCAGGGTGGAGGATATTAGGTCCCCCCTTATTAGTATTTAGGGCCCCCGCTCAGGGATGGGGGCCAGGGGGGAGGACATTAGATCCCCCCTTATTCCAATTTAGGGCCCCCACCCTCCGCTCAGGGGTGGGGGCCAGGGGGGAGGACATTAGGTACCCCCCTCATTAGTATTTAGGGCCCCACCCACTGCTCAGTAAAATAAGGGGAGGGGGTGTAATGTCCTCCTCCCTGGCCCCCACCCCTGAGCAACAGATGGGGGCCCTAATGTCCTCCCCCCTGGCCCCCACCCCTGAGCGGTGGGTGGGTGCCAGGGGAGAGGAAGTTAGGTCCCCCCCTTATTTTACTGTAGGGCACCCACCCACCGCTCAGGGGTGGGGGCCAGGGGGAGGACATTAGGGCCCCCATCCGTCGCTCAGGGGTGGGGGCCAGGGAGGAGGACATTACGTGCCCCCCTTATTTTACTGTAGGGCCCCCACCCGCCGCTCAGGGGT
Organism: Pelobates fuscus; assembly: GCF_036172605.1. Classification (NCBI taxonomy): domain Eukaryota; kingdom Metazoa; phylum Chordata; class Amphibia; order Anura; family Pelobatidae; genus Pelobates; species Pelobates fuscus. The sequence goes on along the minus strand of NC_086320.1, from coordinate 223,766,556 downwards.
GGGGGCCAGGGGGGGCAATAGGTTTAAAAGCCCCACTCGCGCATCGGGAGGGGGGGACCCTATTTTTTTTTTTTTTTAACAGTGAGCAGCCACAGGCTGCTCACTATTTAGTAGACGTGCAGTTTACAGTTACTGATAACATAGCATATTTTCTAATGCATTATGTAAACTCTCATCCTGATTCCTGTTGATACCGGAGAAACTGACGGAAGCAAAGCACAGAGAGATGGACACAGGTTTCTTCAGGAAGGAAGAGATTCTTTATTGGATCACCGATCGGGACTCAGAGGGACTAATGTCACCAAAATACAGCAAGTTCTGAGCCCCGGACAATAGTGCAGGCTCCTTATATAGGCACATAACTCCTCCCATATTAAGCTCCACCCGCACATTCTCTTGACCAATCAATACAAGTAAGAATTAACTTCCTGCTTGACCGCATGGCCTGTCCAGCACAATGGAGGAGGGGAATACTACATCCTGTATTCTTGCACATGCTCCGTACACTACTGATCGTATCTTGCCTCGTGCAACCAACTGATCGATACGTCAGCATATGCACGTACACATGCCACGTGGTAATCTCGGCCTACTAAATTTATTTTTACCGAGATTCCACCACATTCCCCCCTTTGATGCCTCTTGATATTTCACAATTACTTGAGGCATCACTTAACCTTGGTTTGCATACACCACAAGTTACCTTGAACCAGACCAGACTTATCTTATGATGTGAATCTTCAACACTCATCTTCCTGCATTGGTTCTCCCTGATCTAGAGCCTTATATTTATAAATTGCCATTATCTGTGCAGCAGCCTTCCTCTCTGCTATATTTTCTATCAGGCTTTGCACAGACCTAACTAATAAGGGTATAAGACACGGCAGGAGTAGACACAACATTAAAATCAGTAGGACTCCACCTACCACTGCCTTAAGCCCTCCAAACCACTCATACCAGCTACCAAACCAACTACTTGGATTGTACCCTTTCCATACCTGAGTAGGCACATGCGCTAGTTTAACCATATGGCTAGTAAGCTCAGCTATTGCTTGCCCTTCGTCATCTATTTGAAGACAGCAATTGCTCAGGTTAAACTTCCCACATACACCTCCCTCTACTGCCAAAAGGTAATCCAAGGCTAATCTATTTTGGTAGACTGCTGTCCTCATCCTGGTATTGTGCTTCGCTAGAAGATTGAGCGCTTGTGATGTCTCGTTAGTGATGATCTCAACCACTGCCTGTAATCTTATAATACGGTTGAGCATATAAATAGGGGTTCTATAACCAAAGGTACCATCTTCTGCCCACGTGGCTGGCCCATAGTAATCTATAATACGCTGGGGAGGCCATTCATTATCTTCCCAGGTGCCTATCTCTATGGGTCCCCTTTTCTTCCTATGATTCACATCATACACTTTAACACCTAAAGTCTCACCTGTTTCGATAGGTAACAAGAAGAAGGATGGTTTGAGCATACCCAACACACATGCCCCTTCCCAGTCCTGTGGCAACTCCGAATAGGCTTTCTTACCACAGATCCAGTACAAATTTGCTGGGGCTCTCCAGTTAGATGTGATGGATAAATCAAACCACACATCCTTTAAATTAGCGTATCTAGCAAACGGGTTAGATGGTTCTGAGACATTTGAAGCCGACCACCAAGTTGTATTCTTTGTATCATCATCATAAGCTTTTTGCCCTAGACAAGTTAATTCTCCTACAGAAGTATTATACATCATTCCTTTCCTCGCTATGCAAACATAACCTATGATGGAGGTCTTTAATCTCCACTCAGATTTACCTCTAACACTCATATGATAATCGGCTTGTGTAGATATTAATTGGTCAACTGCCTCAGAACCGGACATTACCTCCTTTGCTTCCCAAGGCCATTGGTCTCCCATGTTAGTACCTCCACACACATAGCAGTTGGTAACTACCAGCAATACTTTCGGCTAAATCTATGAACAGGTTTTTAGCATTATGGGGGATCTTATTATCTATGCTCATCTCTTCATAAAAGGAATGGTATACTTGATGAGTTTGGGAGGTTACCGTATCAGTCTCTATTCCTATAAACAATACTGTCCCAGGATCTAAACCCGTCCCATATATTTGAAACCCAAATAAATTACCATATTTATCTAAGAACTTGTCGGGGTTATTTATAAGTATTTATAAGTATATGGATTGGATTGCATTCCATAGACTTACAGTATGGACTGGTAGGCAACTTAGTCACAATCATGTCCTTGTCTGCTGTCTGTCCCCAAGTTGCCCACCCCACACAAGACCAATATGGGCAAAAGTTATAATCTCTATTTGGGCATCTAGGACTCACATATTTATTTTTACTACTGGGACAAATATATTTATCGTTAGACCCATACGTTCTCTCCCATCTAAGATCCCCACATACATTCCACGGCTTTCTACCACTTGATATCTTACCTGATCGCCGTCGGTCCCACGGCGGCGATCAGCTCTCCTCCCGGTCCAGGGGGTAACAGTACCCCACATGTAGAGGTTTTATAGTGTTTGTGAAAGTTACAGGGTCAAATATAAGGCTTGATTTTACTTTTTTTTTTTTATTGAAATTTGTCGGATTGGTTAGGTTGCCTTTGAGAGCGTATGGTAGCCAAGGAATGAGAATTAGCCCCATGATGGCATACCATTTGCAAAAGAAGACAACCCAAGGTATTGCAAATGGGGTATGTTCAGCCTTTTTTAGTAGCCACTTAGTCACAAACACCGGCCAAAGTTAGCGTTTCTTGCATTTTTAACACACACACAAATATAAATACTAACTTTGGCCAGTGTTTGTGACTAGGTGGCTACTAAAAAAAACTGGACATACCCAATTTTGAATACCCTGGGTTGTCTACTTTAAAAAAATATGTACATGTTAGGTGTGTTTCAGGGATTTATGACAGATAACGGTGTTACAATGTCACTATTGATACATTTAAAATATATATATATTGAAACAGCCATTTCCTACTTGTATTTATAGGCCTATAACTTGCAAAAAAAGCAATAAAGCATGTAAACACTGGGTGTTTTTAAACTCGGGACAAAATTTTGAATCTATTTAGCAGTTTTTTTCAGCTTTTGTAGATAAGCAAAAGATTTTTCAAGTAAAAGTCCAAAAACATGTTTTGGTTTTTTTAATTTTTCACCATATTTTTTTTTTTTTTTAAATACAATATATGACATAATACAAATAATGGTATGTAAAGAAAGCCCCTTTTGTCCTGAAAAAAACCAATATATAACTTGTATGGGAACCGTAAATGAGAGAGCGGAAAATTACAGCTAAACACAAACACCACAAAAGTGTTAAAACTGCTCTGGTCCTTAACGTACAAACATCGCAAAAACAGGCCGGTCCTTAAGGGGTTAAAGGTCCTCCCCTCATTTTTAGGGTGAGGGGGGTAGGTAGGGGGTTAATTTTTTGGGGGGTGGGGAGTGGGTGACTAAGGGTTCGGGGACCCCTAGTCACCTGCGGGGGTAAAAAAATTTTTTAGGGCCCCCACCCGCTGCTCAGGGGTGGGGGGAGGACAATAGGTCCCCCCCATTGGTATTTAGGGCTCCCACCCGCCGCTCAGGGGTGGGGGCCAGGGGGGAGGACATTAGGTCCCCCCCCTTATTAGTATTTAGGGCCCACACCCACCACTCAGGGGTGGGTGCCAGGGTGGAGGATATTAGGTCCCCCCTTATTAGTATTTAGGGCCCCCGCTCAGGGATGGGGGCCAGGGGGGAGGACATTAGATCCCCCCTTATTCCAATTTAGGGCCCCCACCCTCCGCTCAGGGGTGGGGGCCAGGGGGGAGGACATTAGGTACCCCCCTCATTAGTATTTAGGGCCCCACCCACTGCTCAGTAAAATAAGGGGAGGGGGTGTAATGTCCTCCTCCCTGGACCCCGCCCCTGAGCAACAGATGGGGGCCCTAATGTCCTCCCCCCTGGCCCCCACCCCTGAGCGGTGGGTGGGTGCCAGGGGAGAGGAAGTTAGGTCCCCCCCTTATTTTACTGTAGGGCACCCACCCACCGCTCAGGGGTGGGGGCCAGGGGGAGGACATTAGGGCCCCCATCCGTCGCTCAGGGGTGGGGGCCAGGGAGGAGGACATTACGTGCCCCCCTTATTTTACTGTAGGGCCCCCACCCGCCGCTCAGGGGTGGGGGCCAGGGGGGGCAATAGGTTTAAAAGCCCCACTCGCGCATCGGGAGGGGGGGACCCTATTTTTTTTTTTTTTTAACAGTGAGCAGCCACAGGCTGCTCACTATTTAGTAGACGTGCAGTTTACAGTTACTGATAACATAGCATATTTTCTAATGCATTATGTAAACTCTCATCCTGATTCCTGTTGATACCGGAGAAACTGACGGAAGCAAAGCACAGAGAGATGGACACAGGTTTCTTCAGGAAGGAAGAGATTCTTTATTGGATCACCGATCGGGACTCAGAGGGACTAATGTCACCAAAATACAGCAAGTTCTGAGCCCCGGACAATAGTGCAGGCTCCTTATATAGGCACATAACTCCTCCCATATTAAGCTCCACCCGCACATTCTCTTGACCAATCAATACAAGTAAGAATTAACTTCCTGCTTGACCGCATGGCCTGTCCAGCACAATGGAGGAGGGGAATACTACATCCTGTATTCTTGCACATGCTCCGTACACTACTGATCGTATCTTGCCTCGTGCAACCAACTGATCGATACGTCAGCATATGCACGTACACATGCCACGTGGTAATCTCGGCCTACTAAATTTATTTTTACCGAGATTCCACCACATTCCCCCCTTTGATGCCTCTTGATATTTCACAATTACTTGAGGCATCACTTAACCTTGGTTTGCATACACCACAAGTTACCTTGAACCAGACCAGACTTATCTTATGATGTGAATCTTCAACACTCATCTTCCTGCATTGGTTCTCCCTGATCTAGAGCCTTATATTTATAAATTGCCATTATCTGTGCAGCAGCCTTCCTCTCTGCTATATTTTCTATCAGGCTTTGCACAGACCTAACTAATAAGGGTATAAGACACGGCAGGAGTAGACACAACATTAAAATCAGTAGGACTCCACCTACCACTGCCTTAAGCCCTCCAAACCACTCATACCAGCTACCAAACCAACTACTTGGATTGTACCCTTTCCATACCTGAGTAGGCACATGCGCTAGTTTAACCATATGGCTAGTAAGCTCAGCTATTGCTTGCCCTTCGTCATCTATTTGAAGACAGCAATTGCTCAGGTTAAACTTCCCACATACACCTCCCTCTACTGCCAAAAGGTAATCCAAGGCTAATCTATTTTGGTAGACTGCTGTCCTCATCCTGGTATTGTGCTTCGCTAGAAGATTGAGCGCTTGTGATGTCTCGTTAGTGATGATCTCAACCACTGCCTGTAATCTTATAATACGGTTGAGCATATAAATAGGGGTTCTATAACCAAAGGTACCATCTTCTGCCCACGTGGCTGGCCCATAGTAATCTATAATACGCTGGGGAGGCCATTCATTATCTTCCCAGGTGCCTATCTCTATGGGTCCCCTTTTCTTCCTATGATTCACATCATACACTTTAACACCTAAAGTCTCACCTGTTTCGATAGGTAACAAGAAGAAGGATGGTTTGAGCATACCCAACACACATGCCCCTTCCCAGTCCTGTGGCAACTCCGAATAGGCTTTCTTACCACAGATCCAGTACAAATTTGCTGGGGCTCTCCAGTTAGATGTGATGGATAAATCAAACCACACATCCTTTAAATTAGCGTATCTAGCAAACGGGTTAGATGGTTCTGAGACATTTGAAGCCGACCACCAAGTTGTATTCTTTGTATCATCATCATAAGCTTTTTGCCCTAGACAAGTTAATTCTCCTACAGAAGTATTATACATCATTCCTTTCCTCGCTATGCAAACATAACCTATGATGGAGGTCTTTAATCTCCACTCAGATTTACCTCTAACACTCATATGATAATCGGCTTGTGTAGATATTAATTGGTCAACTGCCTCAGAACCGGACATTACCTCCTTTGCTTCCCAAGGCCATTGGTCTCCCATGTTAGTACCTCCACACACATAGCAGTTGGTAACTACCAGCAATACTTTCGGCTAAATCTATGAACAGGTTTTTAGCATTATGGGGGATCTTATTATCTATGCTCATCTCTTCATAAAAGGAATGGTATACTTGATGAGTTTGGGAGGTTACCGTATCAGTCTCTATTCCTATAAACAATACTGTCCCAGGATCTAAACCCGTCCCATATATTTGAAACCCAAATAAATTACCATATTTATCTAAGAACTTGTCGGGGTTATTTATAAGTATTTATAAGTATATGGATTGGATTGCATTCCATAGACTTACAGTATGGACTGGTAGGCAACTTAGTCACAATCATGTCCTTGTCTGCTGTCTGTCCCCAAGTTGCCCACCCCACACAAGACCAATATGGGCAAAAGTTATAATCTCTATTTGGGCATCTAGGACTCACATATTTATTTTTACTACTGGGACAAATATATTTATCGTTAGACCCATACGTTCTCTCCCATCTAAGATCCCCACATACATTCCACGGCTTTCTACCACTTGATATCGCCTTACACGCATCAAATAGCAGAACACCTGAAGAATATACGGATTCTAATACCGTCTTATTAATTAAGGTCCCCTGAGGATCTCCATTCCTGAGAGTCAACCAAATTGTACGGGGTTGATACTCTGGACTGAAGCACTTAGGTTCTCCTACTCCTAAATGGCACACACTATATTCTATATTTAAGTATCTACATCTTGATACATCTCCTTTACACTCATATTGTGAATGCCAAATTAGGGTCTGGGATATATGGTTACCTGTTCTTGTAGTCTTAATGCATACCTCACAGCTAGGAGTGTCGGTACCTCTACCTTCCTGAATATAAAAATACACATAAATAAACATTATTATAAGCACATCTTTCGTCGTCATCCTCAGTCTTCGTCCGTGCGAAGGCACCTCAGCTTCCAGGATGTAAGGGCTGCAGGGAATGGAGTTCTGCTCGTCTTCACAGGGGTCCCTTCGAGACTTTTCCTGACTTATACACTCGTTGGTGGGTGGACAGGCTTTATTATGGCCTTCTCATTCACTTACCAAATCTCTGAAACAATAAAATTTGTAATCCACAAGGTTCCTCGTCACTCCGACTGAGTCGTGCGTTTTAACTGGATCTTGCAGGGATTCTCTGGATCTGCTGTAGCTTGCCAAGAATCGACTGCTGCTGGTTTAACCCTGGAGTGATGTATCCACGGAGTCACTTCGGCTACTTTTATCGCTGTAGGGGTAGACAAAAGAACAACATAAGGACCTCTCCACTTGGGCCCTAACGGTACATTATTCCACTCTTTAATCCACACTTGGTCTCCTGGGTGGTAACTATGAACTGGGGGATAAATATTCACAGGTAATCTATCTTGTACCCATTTCTGTACCTCCTCCATAGTCTTACCCAACTCTACAACCTGCTGCCGGGTAATTCCTTCTCCCAACTGACTCAAATCCCCCCTTAAGTTACCAAGTACGGGAGGTGGTCGCCCATACATGATTTCAAAAGGAGAGAGGCCCATCCTTCTGGTAGGTGTACTGCGGATTCGCAATAGAGCTATGGGCAAGAGAACGTTCCACTTAAGTTGGGTTTCCTGACACATTTTAGCCAACTGATTCTTAATAGTTCTATTCATTCTCTCTACCTTACCAGAACTCTGGGGTCTATATGCCGTATGAAGCCTCCACTTTATACCAAGCATATGAGTCAGTTGTTGTAGGCACTGATGAACAAAAGCTGGACCATTGTCCGATCCTATAGAGCAGGGTAGTCCATATCGGGGTATTATTTCTCGTAGCAGGAATCTCACAACTTCTCCTGCTTTCTCTGTACGAGTAGGACATGCTTCTACCCAGCCTGAATAGGTACACACAACCACCAGCAGGTAGCGATGTCCACCCGATTTAGGCATCACTGTATAGTCAATTTGTAAATCGGACATGGGGAGTCCCCCCATAAACTGGACTCCTGGTGGCTTTACTGGTCCTTGCCTTGCATTATTCTTAGCACACGTTACACATCTTCGTACAATGGCCTGAGTCAAGTTGGACAATCTTGGTATGTAGAAATGTTTTCTGAGAGATTCTTCTGTACTGTCTCTCCCAGAATGTGTCTCATTGTGATAGTTCTGGACAATTTCTACCGCTAGTGACGCTGGAATAACTATTCTCCCATCTTCTAACTGATACCATTTGTTCTCCAAATACTTTCCAGGTTCAGTCTTTAACCACTCCTCTTCTTGAGCTGTATAAACTGGAGTCCATTGAGACAGTGGAGTTGGTATAAGAGCAGCTATATGCTCCACATATTCCTGTCTTCCTGATTCAGCGGCACGCTTAGCTGCTCTATCTGCCATCCGATTTCCTTTGGTTACATCACCATCTCCTCTCAGATGCGCTCGACAATGTATGATACCGACTTCTTTCGGCTCCCACACTGCTTCCAATAGTTGTAGGATTTCAGCTGCGTACTTGATTTCTTTGCCTTCTGAATTCAATAGTCCTCTTTCTTTATACAAAGCTCCGTGGGCATGAGTGGTTAAAAACGCATACTTGGAGTCCGTGTAGATGTAAGCCAATTGTAACGCTCGTGTCAGTGCTATCAATTCTGCCTTTTGTGCTGATGTTCCTTTTGCCAGTGGCCAAGCTTCTATCACCTTGTCTATCGTTGTTACTGCATATCCTGCATAGCGGATCCCTTCTTTCACATAACTACTGCCGTCGGTGTAATATTGAACATCGGGGTTCTGGATGGGAAAATCACGAAGATCTGGTCTACTTGAAAATACTTCATCCATCACTTCCAAACAATCATGTTGACTTTCAGTAGGTTGTGGCAAAAGGGTAGCTGGATTTAAGGTGTTTACAGTCTCTAAATGCACTCTTGAGTTATTACACAACATTGCTTGATACTTGGTCATACGGCTGTTACTAAACCAATGATTTCCTTTGTAATCCAACAACGTCTGTACTACATGTGGAACTCGTACATAAAGTTCTTGACCCAGAGTGAGTTTATCGGCTTCAGCTACTAGCAGGGCGGCTGCAGCTACGGCTCTTAGACAAGGTGGAAGTCCGCTGGCCACTGCATCCAGTTGCTTAGACATGTAGGCAACAGGTCTTTGCCATGATCCCAAGTACTGTGTCAATACTCCCACAGCCATTCTTCTTTGCTCATGTACATACAGGTAGAATGGTCGTGTGTGATCAGGTAGACCTAATGCTGGGGCACTCATCAAAGCCTTCTTCACATCTTCAAATGCTGTTTGCTGTTCTTGAGTCCATAAGAAGGGGTCGTGCTCTGTACCTTTGATAGCTGCATACAGAGGTTTTGCCAGTATCGCGTAGCTGGGAATCCATATCCTACAGAAGCCTGCTGCCCCCAAGAATTCTCGCACTTGTCTTCTATTGGGTATCGGTATGGGTATCGGTATTTGGCACACAGCTTCTTTTCTCTCTGGCCCCATAATTCTTTGACCTTCAGAGATATGGAATCCCAGATATTTGACATTTGGCAGACACAACTGAGCCTTCTTTCTGGACACCTTGTATCCTGCCTTCCAGAGAATGTGTAGTAGATCGTGCGTTGCTTGCTGACATATTTCCTTTGTAACTGCTGCTATCAACAAGTCATCTACATATTGTAACAGTACACACTCTCCTGGGATAGACTCGAAATCCAGTAGATCTTGACTTAGAGCTGAACCAAATAGGGTAGGTGAATTTTTAAACCCTTGGGGCAGTCTTGTCCAGGTCATTGGGCGTTTCGAGCCCGTTACAGCGTTTTCCCATTGGAAAGCGAAGATACATTGGCTTTCTGCGGCAATTCGGAGGCAAAAGAAGGCATCTTTGAGATCTAAGACTGTAAAGTAAGTAGCCCCGCCCGGAATTAAAGCAAGCAGGTTATATGGATTGGGCACAACTGGATGTATACTAACAACCGCATCATTGACTGCTCTCAAGTCCTGCACAGGTCGATACTCATCTGTACCGGGCTTTTGAACAGGCAGCAATGGGGTGTTCCAGGGGGAAGTACAGAATTTTAGGATACCATACCGTATGAACTTATCCAGATAAGATTGGATGTTCTTCTTAGCCTTCTGCGGGATGTGATATTGTCTTAGGCTCACTGGATAAACCCCAAGTTTTAGTTCGATTTTAATAGGTGGAATATTGCGGGCCAGTCCTGGTGGGTTGTTCTCTGCCCAAACTCCTGGTATGTTGAATAAGGATTCATCACTCCTAGGGTTTTGGCTAGTCAACGCTGTATAAAGTCGCCACTCTTCTTCCTTTGGTACGGATAATGTCATAATACCTGAAGGTCAATTAAACTTTAGGGATGTTGTTCCATTTGGTAGGAACGCAATCTGCGCTTGTAATTTGGATAGCATATCACGTCCCAGCAATTGGACTGGACATTCAGGCATATAAAGGAATTGATGTTTTACTACGTGGCCTCCCAATGTACAGAGTCGACTTTTAAGAACCGGTTTTTCAGCACTTCTCCCAGTTGCTCCTATTACAGTAATAGTTCTTCCAGATGGAGGAGCAACTAGGTTAGTCACCACCGAATGTTCAGCACCAGTGTCGATCATGAACGCACTCCTTTTTCCCCCTATTGATACATCGACCATAGGCTCCGCTCGACCAAGGGGGATGGAGCCCGGTCGGTATCAATAGTCCTCCATGACCGTGTCAGCCAATCCTACAAAGTCCCTACCTTCTCTATCGCGGGACCTTTGCGCTGCGGGATAGTACCTGTCTTCCCTTACACTTCCTCTGTTCCCATTACTTCCTCTATTACCATTACTCCCTCCGGGGCCTCCTCTACCTCTCGCTCTGCCTCTAAAGTTTCCGTAACCTGCCCTGGGTTGGTCTCTCTCGTACTGCTCTCTTTGCGGACACTCGCTCCTCCAATGCCCTACTTCCTTGCAATACACGCACTGATTCCTACTCAAAGGCTCCCTATTCCATCTACTATCGCCTCTATCTGGGCCCCGTCTATCTACGCCTGCGATCGCTACCGCTAGCATATCTGCCTTTTTACGCATCTTGCGCTCTTCCTCTTTCTTACTTTCTGTTTCCCTGTTCATATATACTTTATTCGCTATCTCCATTAGTTGGGTGATAGACATACCTGCAAACCCTTCTAACTTCTGTAGCTTGCGCTTAATATCTCCGTAAGCTTGGCTGACAAAGGCGGAGTTTACCATTCGGGAATTATCAGCGTCTTCCGGATTAAAGGGGGTATACAAGCGGTATGCCTCCAATAATCGGTCATAAAAGACACTGGGCGCTTCATCACTTTTCTGAATCACCTCAACTGTCTTCGACATGTTAATAGCTTTCTTCCCTCCGGCTTTCATGCCAGCAATTATAGCGTCTCTATAGGCTTTGAGTTGAACCATATCTGCGCCATTTACATTCCAGTCGGGATCGGTATTAGGGTAATGTGTTGCGGCCCATGCTGCTGGATTGGCTTGATTCAAAGCACGGGCTCTATCCTCTAGCGCTTTAACCCCTTAAGGACCAAACTTCTGGAATAAAAGGGAATCATGAAATGTCACACATGTCATGTGTCCTTAAGGGGTTAATGGCCGCTTGATTAATCCTTGTCCTTTCCTCATTATTGAACAATGTCATTAATAACTGCTGGCAATCAGCCCATGTCGGATTATGTGTCTGAACTATCGAGGTGAACAGATCGGTCATAGCTTGTGGTTTCTCAGTGTACGAGGAGTTGTGGGTCTTCCAATTCAAGAGATCGGTAGTCGTGAACGGGACATATACGAAGACTGGGTCAGCATGTGCCATTTGACCTGCGGCATCGATATAGGCTGACCCAGGATTCAGACGAAGAGGCATCTGGTAATGTTTTAATTGTTGGGTACCGGTCAGTTGTCGGGTTAGTATAGGGCTACGTGAAGGGGCGTCAGTTAGGGGTTCCGGTCGGGGGGTAATAGGGCATGAGGATGTGGGAACTTGATTTTGGGAAAAGTTGGTAAATAAAATACTCCGAGCCGAGCTAGAAGAAGCTTGACCGGAAGTTTGAAGTGGCGCCAAATCGGGATATTCAGATCTAACGGGGGTTGGTCCTGGTTCCAGAAGGGGAGATTTAATACAAGAGGGGGTGGATTCTGTACTGCAGGAGGAAGCGGAAGTGGATGGGGGCAATGGGGGAAGGGGTGCAGAACTTCCTGCATTCGCGTCACTTCCTCTTAAAGGGAAGTAAGGGGGCGGCAAAGGGATCTCGGACTCAGGGGGCGTGTCCAAAATGGGCCTAACCACAGTCCTAGTGGACAAACAAGTCCTGGCCACCAGGAGGCGACATTGCTCCTCGTGGCATATCTGAATCCATTTTGGCGAGTCGTTTACGGCCTGTCTCCAACAATCAATATATGGAAACTGCCCGTAAAGTTCAGGCCTACCTGATACAGCCACGTGTACGCGCTGTACCAGGATTGGATCCAAACTGCCACGTGGCGGCCATGCCGCAACCAAAGTAGGCCACTCCCTAGTGCACAAAGTGACTAAACGTACAGGAGACATTTTAACCCCAAAATCACATGTTTTGAATCCCTTTTTAAAATTCTTTACCATACAACCTAAGGGATCCGGAATCGTTGACTCCGACGCGCCCATACTTATCAATGGAACGTCGTTGACAACGAATACTATGCACGCGTTCTCTTCAACAGTCACACCCGTTTCCTCTGGCAACAGCACCACGTGGTACGGTTACCAAGTGAAACGTATACAATAACACAATAAACACTCAGGGAATTCCCGTACACACACAGCTGTTACACCAGTCACTAAATAATCAATATTATGCCCTTTGGCGAAACTATACAGTCACCCACGCTATAATTCTCTATATATGAATTACCCGTCTATAACACACCCCAGTAACATTGTCTTTTACAAATAGCGGTTACAGTACGGTTAGCATAAGTCAAAGCACAATTTAAGGTCACAATACAATTATTAGTGGTTATGGTATTAAACATGCATTAGACGACAATGATTAGTACTTATATACAGTGTCAGTAAATATACAGGGTTATGGTACCGTGCACTATGATACAGCAACACACTATTAACACTCTTGCTAGACGGCTGAGCTCGCGCTATCTAACAAGATATACACTTTACTAAACAATCTTTAACACATTTACAATCCCAACTAAACTATTGGCCAGTACCTTGAATGGACTACCTAAAACTATATACACCCGTTTTGGTTAGCCACACTGCCCAAGCACCACATATAGCGAACTAGAGGACCGAATTTACACAGACGCCTCTTAGTCTATTACTCTATCAAAAATCTAGTGGGTTCCAAATTTACACGCCTTCCCACTTAGCCAAGATAGGTTGAGAGCTAGCGAACCGAATTTACACAGGCGCCGCTTAGTCTCCCGGTCCCTCCGACCTAGCGAACGTAATATACACCCTAGAACGCTAGTCTAGACAAGACACCGGTGTCCGGCTAGGGCTATTTACACAGGACCCTGCCTGACTCCAAACCAAATCAAACGGTCTTACTAAAGAGCGTTCGATTGAGCGGTGCGCCTTCGCTCCTTCCCTCCGACAGAGGGGGCAGATTCCATACACAGATTTAAACCCCTTTTGGGCCTACCGCACAATCGGTATACCCCTAGTGGGTCTGCCGTCTAAAACAGCAGTTGTCTTACCTCCTCGTTCCTGAACCTGAGTTCACACTCATCGACGGGGACACCCCAGCACTTACTACGTAGAGGCCGATGATCTCCTGGACAACAGACCAGTGGCGCCGAGACGAAGGGAGGTCCACGCAGAAGTTCAGGGGTGCAGCCGTAGAGAACGTGGGCAAAGATAGACCGTCGTACGCCTCTGCCTCTCAGCTACCGTTGAACGATGAGCTTCCCGGCCAATGCACCAAATGATACCGGAGAAACTGACGGAAGCAAAGCACAGAGAGATGGACACAGGTTTCTTCAGGAAGGAAGAGATTCTTTATTGGATCACCGATCGGGACTCAGAGGGACTAATGTCACCAAAATACAGCAAGTTCTGAGCCCCGGACAATAGTGCAGGCTCCTTATATAGGCACATAACTCCTCCCATATTAAGCTCCACCCGCACATTCTCTTGACCAATCAATACAAGTAAGAATTAACTTCCTGCTTGACCGCATGGCCTGTCCAGCACAATGGAGGAGGGGAATACTACATCCTGTATTCTTGCACATGCTCCGTACACTACTGATCGTATCTTGCCTCGTACAACCAACTGATCGATATGTCAGCATATGCACGTACACATGCCACGTGGTAATCTCGGCCTACTAAATTTATTTTTACCGAGATTCCACCACACTGTCATTTCTTAATTCATTACATAGATAAAATGCACTAAAATACAATAAACTGATAGGTAATAAACCCTCTCTTCAGTATAAGATCAGTAGGATGTTCGCCATCAGGTTTCAAGGACTCACAACAAAAACAGCAATGGTCAATTATGCGACTATTACATGATGAATTGAATTTGAACCAATTTTTGGACTGAAAAACCAGGGTGCGACTATTATGTAGTAGCGATTATTATGCTGTGAAATACAGTAGTTGCTTCTTAAATATGAAATATGAAGGGTTTATTGCTGTGTAACAGCAATGCTAATACACAGGGTTAAATTAGGAACAACTTTCAGTTGGAATAACATTAGTTGTGCAGTGTAAAATTACTAGATGTATTTTAGAAGAAATTGCAAGTCACTCCTGTCCAAGGATGGGGGCCACAAAAGGAAATTGACATGTGACACACCCAGCCACAACCACGTTTTAGCCAACCAAGAAGCTGTTTTCCCGTAGCAAGACAAAAGTGAATCTTAAAAGCACAAACTAGAAATTACTATAAAATATATTTTTTAAGTAGAATTAAAGGAACACTATATGTACTAAATTTTTTTTATCTTAACGAAGCAGTTTTGGTGTATAGATCATGCCCCTGTGGTATCACTGCTCAATTCTTTGCCATTTAGAAGTTAAATCACTTTGTTCATGCACCCTAGTCGCACCTTCCTGCATGTGACTTGCACAGCCTTCCTAAAAACTTCCTGTAAAGAGTCAGCTAATGTTTATCCTTCCTTTATTGCAAGTTCTGTTTCATTTATATTTTCTTATCTCCTACTCTGTTAATAGCTTACTAGACCCTGCATGATCCTCCTGTATGTAATTACAATTCCATTTACAGAGCAGGAGATAATATATTTTAAGTTAAGTTCCATCTGACTGAAAGTGAAACCAGTTTGTTTTCCTTCAGGCTGTGTCATTCACAGCCAGGGAAGGTGTGGCTAGGACTGCACAAAACATAAACAAATTGATTTAACTCCTAAATGACAGTGAATTGAGCAATGAAACTTCAGAGGCATCCTCAATACACTAAAACTGCTTCATTAAACTAAAGTTATTTTGAAGACTATAGAGTACTTTTAAGGAACCATTATAGTATAGATGTGTTGTGAGTTTGCTGGGAAAATATAAGCAACCATGTGTATAAAGATCTATAGAAATTAAGGAATATTGACTAACCCCATTGAAATACATAAGGCATATGATGAGTCATGCTCTGTAACTTGAGAACAGCCTATCGCCATTTTAGCTTCTTTGGCATCCCATTTATCTATTTGATGTATTTCAATGTGCGCAATTGAAGCTCAGTTAACACAGAACCTAATGGGTTAATTGAGAAAGTAAGGGCACTACCGGATAAAACATCCTTTACTTTCTGGGCAGAAGAAAATTTTGCTTTCTGTTGAGTCACTGGACTCAATAGATAAAGATACTGACCAAAAGAGTGACAAGTACCAGTTTGTAAGATTATCAAAGATGGCAAGAATTCTAAGTTTTAAGTGTACAAAAAACACTTTAAATTTTTTTGAAACAAAGTTGAAGCTATCTTGATTTACAAGAGACTCTGTGTCTGAATTGTTTTCTCTTCCTGAATGCCTGCCTGTTTTGCCTGTCTGTGACTGTGGCACCTCAGATAGTGAGTGTGCTGGCCAGCCATGTATCAAGGGACCACCAGCCAAAGAGCGGGTAACAAAATGTAACAGAGATGCAACCAATGGATGTGACAAGATGTAACAGAGATATAACAACATTCTTATAGGAATCAGATCACATGACATGAAAACTTGGCATAACAAGCCTACACCCCCTGGAGTAACCCTTTAACATCTAAATAATGGGGGTGTATGGCTGCAAATTAAACTATATAGATGTCTGTAGTAATGTAGCTGTTTTAGACCAAACCAAGTGTTTGCTTGAGTATCTGCCCGTGTCCAAATGGTTTAAATGTAATAAAGCGTGCACGCCGAAGAAATCACACTGACAAAGAAATGTTCAGTTAAATGAAAACTTCTAAGTGTATTGTCATGGGGCGGCGTAGCCCCTTAAAAAGGCAAAAGATGCAACATGTGCAAATACAGAAAGTGAACTTTTCAATTGGATAAGTGTTCGGTGTTTTAGTAAAGTAAACATTTAATTGGTAAGGTGTTAAGTGCCTAATCTTGATGGACTTCTTCCAGAGGGTGTTGATGTCATCGTCATCTTAGGTGTAGCTCCGGACGGAGACGCCATCTTACTACACGAGGGTCTTAGTCGATGGGAGGGGGTTGCTCTAGCAGCCATTTTGAGTAATATATGAACACAGGTATACATAGTAAATAGACATTTTACACACATTAATTTCTATCCATCACACTACCCCTAGCCTATTTAAAGTGTACTGACTTTTTTGTCAAACCTATTACATAACTTTCAATATTTCAAAAGGATACTTTGATTTTAGGGGTGTGGTCAGTGGCAGTGCTGTTCTGAGAAATTGTAGGCGGCTTACTAATGATAATTTATGCTAACTAAAATGTAATTTTAAAAAACAGCAACAGAATTAGTTTAGAAGAGATGGTTCAATTGAAAGTCTAAAAATCACTATAAGACACTATACTTTGCAGCAGGACAAAAACCTTAAAGTGGCACTGTCATGCCGAACTTACCTTTCCCTTCCTCTTCTCTCTGTCTGAGGATCTGTTCTTAATTTTTCCCTAACTGAGGGAAACGTAAGACAAAGTAAGGACTATTTGGTCTTATGTATTTTTCCTACGCTTGACCAGCTTTGACCCACAGGAGGAGTTAAGTCCGCTCCATTTCCTGTGATCAAAGCAATTTCCTACAATACTCACCTCTCCTCCTTTTGCCTCATTAACCTTTCGAACACCTGCGAAACTACAGAATTTGTCCATTCGAGTTAGGACGAAACTCTTTTACTTTTTGTTCGGATTGCAATTTCTTTAGAATTAATGAAATTCCAATCCTATTTGTGCCGTGGCTGCATCTTGCAGCCGCTTAGTAAATAGCTACCTAATCCCGTGGGAATTAGGGAGCTATCTGTATAAATGCAGAAAGACCAAAATTGATCTTTTAGACAAATTTACTATTACTAAGTAAAGATTACTTAGCATTACCGTGTTTCCCTGAAAATAAGATAGTCATATTAATTTTTGCTTAAACCCCCCCCCCCCCAAAAAAAAAAACCACTAGGGCTTGTTTTCAGGGGATGTCTTATTTTATTGTACAGTAGAACAATAAATGTGCAACAAAAACATTTTTTGTATGGTACAACAATAAATGTACAACAAAGCATTTATTCAAAGACAATCATGTCATCTTCTTCTGGCACATCGTGATAGCTCTCCAAACCCTAAATTTCGGCCTGGGTTTTTTTGCGACTCCATTTCCTGTAGAAGCTTTGACCTCAACCTCTCATGTCCAGCAATATAGCTCTTTAACCCCTTAGTGACCGCAGAAGTACTGGGTACGTCAGCCAAAAAACGGTGGTTAACGACCGCTGACGTACCCTGTACACCCGGTGCCAAAATGAGCGCTGGAAGCTATCGGGATCGCTTCCAGACACTCTTAGGGTATTACATAATGCCTCGATATCGGGGCATCATGGAATACCCCTCTACACTGCCGGGCACCCGAGTGATCACTCCTCCCGGAGCGAACACTTCCAGGTTTGCCGTACATGGCGCCTGGCAGTGTAGGTAAGAGCATCGGAAGCCTTTAGCTTTTAAATTTTTTTATTTAAATTTTACTATTACTGAGTGCCTCGACCCCTCGAGGCACTCAGTAATAGTAAAATTTGAATAAAAAAAAAGTAAAAAAAAAATAACCTCTACCCTCCCTCTCCCTCAACATGTACTTACCGATCGCCGCCGTTCGGTCTTCTTCTTAGGGGGGACTCTCTGGACTGAGCCCAGAGAGTCCCCCCCTCTCCAATTTAGGACCCCCAGGGCCACGTAAGCGGTAAAAGAGCGGTCACATGGCCCCCATAGGTGTCCACAGTGCTGCCACTTATATGTATAAAAATAGAAAAAATACCTGCACTCTGGGCTTTTCCAAAAGTTATTTTATTTTCTGTCAATCCATAAGGTCCATATTATTATATATACAGATTACATATATATATATATATATATATATATATATATATATATATAAAATCCAAAGAAATGAGAGCACTCACTGGTTTTGAAAAACTGTGTATTTAGCGGTCTTTATCAAGATGCCAAATCATTGCAAAAACAGACAATATATAGCATGTGTAAAGATAAACTTACCCTATCACCGTGTGAAACCCATTACTCCGACCTGCCCCTGTGACCGGCGCCAAAAATCGCGTCCTGACGTGCGTGATGAAATAAAGAGGAAATGAATCCTATATTCAATTTATCATCCAAAATCCTAAACTCTGCTCATATCAACATATTATCTAAGGGACTCACTTTTGTTCCCACCTCCAAACCAGAGCAGTTCAAGATGGATATTGAATTATTTAAGATCAACAGAACACTAAATATACAAGCCCTACAAAACACGTTAACACCAAGAACAGGTTCTCAATTTAAAACGGATATGAATAAAATGATGTCTCAACAAGTAGACAGGCCAGACAACTTGACTCGCACCGAAAGGATCGCCCTAAAAGATCTGAAGGAAGATGATACACTAGTGATTCGATCCGCAGATAAAGGGGGAGCCATCGTCTTGCAAGATTATACAGAAAATTCAGAAATTCTGACACAGCTGTCTGACATTAAAACATACAAAAAATTAACCTTTGATCCTACAGACAAAATCAGCACCAAAATACAGAATTGGATTCAGCTGGGCGTTACAGCAAATTGGATCGACCAACATACGGCAGAATTTTTATTAAACAAACATCCGAAAATCCCGATATTGTATACCTTACCGAAGATACACAAAGACCCACAAAAGCCACCGGGCAGACCCATAGTATCTGCCCGGGGAGGAATATTGGAGCCAGTAGCTAAGTTTGTAGATTTCTTTTGCAAACCCACAGTGGCACAATTATCAACATGCTTAAAGGACACTCAAGATTTTCTCAACAAAATCAAAAATTGTAAACTCTTAGATTCTCAGTACATTTTTGCTACGGCAGATGTCAAGAATCTGTACACTGTGATTCCACACACAATGGGCATCGAAGCAATGCGCGCTCTCCTGACAAAATCAGAAGTTTATGAAGGACCTCCGATCGAATTTCTTCTTGAAGGTTTATCTCTAACGCTGTCTAATAATTATTTTCGTTTTGAAATATTTTTTTATATCCAGGAAACCGGCACAGCAATGGGATCAGCAATAGCGCCAACATATGCCAACAGCTTCATGTTCGCATATGAAAATACGCATATACTCTCTAAGTATCAGGTATCAGGAGAAATTGATACAATACCACAGATTCGTGGACGATATTTTCAGATTATGGAAAGGCACCATAGATGAGCTGGAAATCATGGTGGAGGAACTTAATAATCTCGATTCACCAATCAAACTTAGTCTTACATGTGACACTGAAAAGATTCAATTTTTGGACGTTAAAGTGTATCGAAAGGATCAAGGCATATCACATTGGTTATATAGAAAACCATCGGATCGCAATACGTTATTGCATGCAAACAGTTCCCATCCCAACGCCTTAAAAAACTCCTTGCCTATTTCTCAATTTATTAGAGTGTTAAGAAACAACTCAGAAGAAACTACTTGTAGCACTCAACTTCAGGATATGACCAATTCCTTTTTGGAACGGGGATATAAAAGAAAAGTCCTACAGAATTGCCTTGTAAAGGCCAAAAAAATCTTTGAAGGAAGAGAAATTAAACAACATAACACTGCTCCAAGGATCACGATTCCGCTACTGTTTCACTCTGAAAGCCAAAGGTTTTCACAAAGAATCAAAAAAAGATGGGACATTTTGTCCTCGGACAGAACATTGAATCCCATCTTCACACAACAACCACGCATTGCATTTGCACGCAACAAGAACTTAAAAGACATCTTGGTGAGAACTGACACACCGAGTCGCTATATCTCTCAAAAGGAGAATATAAAGAAAGGTTGCTTTAAATGTTTAGGTTGTGTTACCTGCGGCCACATGCTCACAGGATCTTCATTTGCACATCCACATACAGGTAGACGGATACAAATCAAACACCGTTTGACCTGCTTAAGTGATCATGTGGTATATCTGATCTCCTGCCCCTGTGGCAAATATTACGTGGGCAAGACAGATATGACAGTACGAGATCGTAT